>NW_020664746.1:1510614-1529900 GCF_002925995.2 Terrapene triunguis | reverse complement strand
GAGTACTTTGCTTGTGTCCTTATTTAATTTCTTCCTATTTACTTCAGACCATTTCCCCAGTTTGTCCAGATCATTTTGAATTATAATCCTATCCTCCAAAGCACTTGCAACCCCTCCCAGCTTGGTATAGTCCACAAACATTATAAGTGTACTCTCTATGCAATTATCTAAATCATTGATGAAGATATTGAACAGAGCTGGCCCAGAACTGATCCCTGTGGGACCCCACTCATTATGCCCTTCCAGCTGTGGACCACTGATAACTACACTCTGGGAACGGTTTTCCAATCAGTTATGCACCCACCTTGTAGTAGCTCCATCTAGGTTGTATTTTCCTAGTTTGTTTATGAGCAGATCATGCGAGACAGTATCAGAAGCCTTATTAAAGTCAAGATATACCACATCTACCCCTTCCCCCCATCTAAAAGGCATGTTACCCTGTCAAACAAAGCTATTAGGTTGGTTTGACATGATTTGTTCTTGACAAATCCATGCTGACTATTATTTATCAGCTTATTATCTTCTAGGTGTTTGCAAATTGACTGCTTAATTATTTGCTCCATTATCTTTCCAGGTACTGAAGTTAAGCTAACTGGTCTGTAATTTGCCAGGTTGTCCTTATTTCCCTTTTTATAGATTGGCACTGTATTTGCCCTTTTCCAGTCCTCTGGAATCTCTCCCATCTTCCATGACTTTTCAAAGAGAATTGCTAATGGCTCAGATGGTGCAGACACAAACACAAACACACCCTCACACCTTCATGCCCTACTGCATGACAACACAAAAGGCACCCTCAGAGTAACACACACACACACACACACACACACACACACTTTCCTGTATGCAAAGTTCCCCGTGCAAAATTCTATGTCAGTAGTTTTTGTCCTTCCTGTTCTCAGTCCAGTGGGGTCTCTTCATTTCCTTGCCAGCTCATTCTCCAGCTTTACTTACTGCATGTGCCAAGCCTCTCTGGGGAGACGGGGTGGGTAGGGGAGTGGATCACTCATTCCTGAACATTGCTTCTGCTGCTACGTTTGCTGAGTTGGCAGAGACCAAGCAGGCAAGCTCCAACCCCCCAGCTCCTGGGTGGGGACCATCATCAGGTAACTGGAAGGTACGTAGCCCCGCTGTCCGTTGACTTCCACCAGGCTCCACTCCTTGCTTCCCTTCTTATCGTGAGGTTCCAGCACTGTCAACGGCTGCCCTGCCTGCAGACTGACCTCATGGGGACTCCTGGCTGTGAATGCATAACCTGCAACCACCTGGAAAAGGCAAGGAGATAGGTACAGAAAACCCCCATTAGAGAGAAGATCCAAAAGGGAGCAGGACATGGGGGCTAAAGTGCAAGATGAATGCAAGAATCCCACTCATTTAGGCCATATCAATTCAGAGAGGTGTGCATGGGTATGGATGCTCCATGTTGTGGAATTTCATAAGTACTGGCTACCTGTTTGCTTCTGAGAGGAATTCAAGGAGTTAGTTACTATCATTTAAGCCCTGACTGCCTCTCTGAGTGACAAGACAGTCAGAGTTAAATGCTGCACCCAGGATTTACAAAGGGACAGTGTAATGTTACAAGCCAAAAGGACATTTACAGTTGTCTGTGCAAAGGGTTAATCAAATCTCATCTTTCTGAGCATCTTCTGATCATTGCAGGGGTCAGGAAGGCCTTTTCCTCCAGCTACAGCATTGTACAATAGTCAATTGCACATGGAGGGAGTCCCTTTCTTCTGCACTGGCTAGGCACTGGTTAATGTTAGAGAGGAAATACCAAACTAGATGGGCCACGGATCCAGTCTGCGCTGTCCGTTCCCAGCTCCCCGGAAGTGGTTAACCAAGTATGTCTTGAGTTGTGTGTTGTGAATGTGGCTGTATGTGCTTCCCCCACTCCTGTGCTGTATGTGTGTGCAGGTACTGGATGTGCCCAGGGCAGCTATACGCACAGAGGTGGGTGCAATGACTGAAAAAACGTAGGTGCCTGCAGGTATCTCCACACCCACCTGGAAAGCCGGAGGGGTGATGAGGACCTGTGGCTTGGGTGTTTCGGGTAAGGTGTAAGAGTGTCGTCTTCTCTCAGCCCCAGCGTCCGGGGCCAGCATCTGCATCCTGGGCTTTTGACTTTGGACCAGATGATATGGTTGGAGTTTCCCAGCCAGGACATACCCTCGGTGACCTGTAGGACACACAGACTCAGTCAGGCTGGGCACCAGTTACCTGTTCTTTTGTGGATGGATTTGTGCATAGGGGAAGAAGGAAGGGATGACTCTGGCAACACCCTGGCATAGTGCAAGGCTGCACAGCTCTACCGCTGCACCTCCCTGCTATTTGGCTGACTGGCCCCACCGTGAAGCACCATGAAGGGATCCCAAGATCTTGCTGAGCACAGCGGACCAGGCCGTGGCACATCACAAATGCTTCCTGGGGAATCAATGGGGCAAAACCTGAGCACTACGTGTAATGGCCTGTGGCTGCAGACATAATAGAACTGGGCAACAATGGGGGTGGATCTGGGTTTGGCAAAACCAGGGGAGGGTCACATCTAGCTCCTGTTTCATCCAAACCCAGGAAGTACAGGCTGGTTGAGATAAATGGTTCTGCTTCAGGCCTATCTCCAAAATACACATTTGGAACAGAATTCACAACCTTCTGCTCTCTCAGTGTATTGAGCTCTGCCCTGTGAGTTCCCCAGCAAAGCTCTGATGTATTCCACCCACAAGCGGGCAGTCAAGGAGAATGAATCTCAGTGAGGTTGCTCCAGAGAGAAAAGAGATACAACCCTAATGCCGAGCAGTCTCTGCTTCCCCAGAAATTCCCAGATGGAAGCCTCCCTTGGGACAGTTCACCAATCCAGAGCACTTTACTTTGTCAGACCATAGTTCTCCCTCCTATTTTTCACGCCGGCCTGAGGGACCCTTAGCGTCAGGGGAAAAGAGAAGGTTCTTGTAGTCCTCGCAAGTACCTCCAGCATCCACTAGCCATCTGTTAGTGTTGCCTTTGGTGTCCATTTCGTGCAGAAGAGCCACAATCTGTCCCCTCTGCAGGGTCAGGTCCAGATCTCTGCTGCCACTGATGTTGCTCGTCACCTGGTAGAGCTTCTCTGGGCCATGTTTATTGACAAGTGAAAGGACCCTGCGCTCCTCAGCAGGGCTAAGAGGCTAATGGGGAGTAAGACACAGGGAGAATTGTGTCAGAAAATGTTTCCTACTGTGAGATCTTGCCCCCCGAGTGTGTTTTATTTCTGGATTATTGGGGGTTATGTCATGATCAGTGGCAGCCAGGGTAGGAACTCCTGTCAGTTCTGATCAGCTTCAGGGTATGAAGCTGGGTCTCCAGAGCTAAGGACCCACCCCAGGGCATTGTAGCCTGATGTGGAGGATTCCCTGGCTCACCACAATTACCAGCCAACCATTGTCAAGGAGTCAAAGCCAGTAGCATGGCTGCTGCAAAGTCCTCGGCATTGCAATTGGCTGTCCCCAACCTCACTTGCTTCCCAATGGGATGTTCTCCTGCATTTGTGAAACACTAAGAATCTACCCAAATGTCCCTGTCTTCTCAGCCATCTGATGGGAGGATGTGCCCGGCACCTCCCCGCTCCTACCTGTACCACAGGGCTCGGCATGACAGTCTCAAATTTCTGGCAGAAGGAGTTAAGCTGAGCACCAGACTGGCTTAAAGTGTCCTTCACCATCTTCCAGAAAGTAGGCAGAGGGACGTGGCTATGCGGCAGCTGTGGAAAGAGACACTGGAATTAGAGATCACATTGAGGGAGAAGGGCTGTGCAGAGAGAAATCCATGGGAAGGGTATCAGGAAGAGGAGGAACAGAAGGAAAGGGAATCAGAAACCAGAAGAGAACAAGAGTTTCTACATATCAGGAAACCTGAACCATCAATCAGGTCCCCCTCGTCAACAAACGATGCTCCTATCTGACTTTGAATCACAGCTCCTCCCCATGTGTGCAATGGTCAGTGATACTGTCGGGTCTTAGAGGAGGGCTCCTAGGAGATCAGGAATATTCTGGCTGGATCAGGCTATCTCCTCAGGGCAGGAGCTGTCTTCTTCTTCTGCATTTGTATAGCGCCTAGCGCAGTGGGGCCCAGGTCTACAAATGGGACCCTCAGCACTAGCACAATCCAAATACTAATAGTAATCCTCAGCCACCATGTGGAACTCCCCAAGAGGGGATAGGGCCACCCAAAGCAGTCTAGGAGAAGCAACTCCAGCCCACCCAAAGGAGAAGGGAAATAGACACATGCAAATAAAAGTGCGGCCTGCGTGGACAGCTCAGTGCATCTGCCTGTGGAGAGTCAGGATGGGAGGAAAGCACCCTGCTGCTACCCAGGCAGAAACCTCTCCTGGTGCCCCATCCACCCCATGCCTGTGGGTCTGAGTGGTGCGTGGCTATCCGCTGAGGCCAGACACAAGAGCCTCTAACTTATGCTAGCTCAGTACGCACCCAGGGGTCTCCATTACCTGGGCCAGCTCTATTTCAGCCTCTTGGAGCACCTGCTTGGCCAAGTCCGTCTGAAGGGCCACAAGCGAGCACAATATCTGCCCCAGCCACTTCATGGCCACCTGGTTGAAGGTGGGGAGCTCGGACACCAGTAGGGTGTTGATGGCGAGGTAGGTGTTCATGGTGGCCTCCTCATCGTATGTCACGTTGCCCGTCTCACTCTTCTTCTCCTCGATCTCCTCATAGTCCAGCAGCTTGTCCAGGCGCTTCCTGATCAGCTGCTGCGGTCCCTTCAGAGTCTCTGACAGGCTGCAGAGTGGCTGGTAGACCAGCCGGTCCAGCCGTCTCCTCTGTTGGAGAGAACCCAGAGGCACCACAGTGAAATCCTGATGTCCCCAGATCTGCCAACCGCGCAGCACAGTGCCCCAGCCTGAACATCAGAAACGGCATGGGGGACCCTTGAAATCCATGCTCTCCAGGCCTGTCACAGATGAGAGCGTCGGCGCCCAACTCTCCTGCGTTGCTGGTGGCCATGAGAGAAGGGAATTGTCATGTCTGCAGAGAGCAACTTCTGGCTCCTACTGACTTGACGTAGGGGAAGCTTCCACTGGGCTCACCAAGGAGGCCTTCTACCGACAGACCCCAGGAAGCTCCCATTATGATCCCACCAGACTCCACACATGGTTCGTATCTTCTCAGGCACCTCTCCACCAGCAGCCAGACACAACAGGCATCCCTCCCTGGACGTTTATTAGGACACTAAGAGCCACCCACCCACCTTGTTCTGAGCCAGTGAAACTGCAGCAGTGAGCAGCGTGGGGCACAATACAGACAGAGCAGACTTCAGAGGGTGTTGAGTCCCCAGGCAATAAGCAGCCATCGTGGAATGAAACAGGCAGGGTGCTAGTTGGGTGGGGGAACATCCAGTGGGGTGAGGTGCCCAAGTTCTGACTGGGGGGAGGGATCAGGGAACCCCCAGAAGTGGTGCGAGGGCAGGGGCACAGGCACATGATGGAGCTCCCTACGGAATACCGTTCAGGAGGCAGGTCAAATAGCCAGTGTAATTGCCTTTCCCACAGTCCTCTCTTCTGATGCAGTCCTGCCCTCACTGCCTGCTGTAAGCTAATGAGAACAGCCCTGGGGTGGGACCTGCAAGACCAATGCTAGGCTCCCTGCCCACACAGATATAAGTGAGGTGGCACTCACAAACTCCGGGAAGATGGTGCGATGGAGTGTTCCCGCCAGGCGACGATACTGCTGGGCAGCTCCTTCCATTTCCAGCTCGCACTCCTGTGGTTTGGAAAGGAGAAAGACCTAGGGGGGAGGGGGAGAGGAAGGGGCTGAGAACCCTAGAATTGTCCATGTGTGTTCAAACCTGGGAGATGCCCAGGGCTGTGTCAGCCTTCCCTGAAGGCAGGTTCAGAATGTGGTCTACTCCTTTTCCTACAGCCCTTTGTAAACTCCAGGCACTTGTTATCTCTTCCACCCAAAGCTCCTGTCCTCTTTGCTTTGAGAATAAAAACTACAGCAGCTGTCCTGCATCCTATGGTATCCAACCAGTGCACTCAGGCCGATGCTCCCAAGCTACCTACAATAACAAACCAATGGACTCAGCCTGGCATCTCCAAGTTATCCTAAAATATCAAAGCAGTGTTTGTAGATCAGTGCTCCAAGCAACTCTCTGGTAGCAAACCAGTTTGTGTGCCCAATGCTCAGGAATGACCCCCAGCTCAGGGTGCACAAACCACGTGGCAAGAGCCACCCTACAGTGACAAACAGGTGCCCGCAGCCCAGTGATCACAAGAAACCCTGCAGAAACCCAAATACAGACCACTGCCTGAGGGCAGCTGCTGAGATGACTGGAACTCCCTGCTCTCACATCTGGATGGGTTCTCTGCCTCTTCAGAGAAATACTCGCCAGGCCACTCAAAAGGAGTTTCCATGTGCCGTTCCCACCAGCCCAGGCTGCCTTGGAGTATTGGCAGAAGGTGCTTTCTTGACTCAGACTGAGCTAGTGACTCTCTGTCCCAGGTGCACTCCTACTCTTCCCCACCCTCTGCCAGAGGAGGAGGAGGAGGTCATGTCCCAGGGAATGCAGCTCCCCTTTCAGGCCCTCATTGCTACTGACCAGGTGGAAGCCAGAAGCAGCGAAGACGATGGGGGGAAGGATCTTTGGCCCCTCAACCACAGATTGGCTGTTGTGTCTGAGACCCCTGAGCCGCACCCGGGTCCTGTGGAGGCTCCTATGGGAACGCCACAGGCTTTGCTGGGTTTGTATAAATAGTGATTTGGCTCTCTGCTTGTGGCTGAGGGACTGGCATGTGCAGATGAATGAGGAGGATCAGACTGGAGGAATTAAGGAGCTGCCAACCTGCCAAATGGTGCATTAGGAGGTCAGGTCATTTCCGTGCGGGGGATCACATCATCTCAAGCTTTTATTAATATTTACCAGAGGATTTCCCTGGGGCAGGGATGGGACACACTCCTTTCCTCAGGCACTTCTAAAGGCTGCTGGGAAGCTGTGTCTGATCACAGCCCTGCCCAGCCAGACCACTGAGTTTATTGTCCTGGCTGCTCAACCCTAGTCCCTGACTCCTGGTGAGAACGGTAGCGATGGTAAAGACCTCTCAGGACATCCAGCTCAGCACCTTGGGGCCAAGGCAGGATTGTTCTCCAGGGCTTTTTCCAGGCTAGTTTCAAAAGTCCCACGGGATGGGGCTTCTGCCATTTCCCTGGGAGACTATTCTGCACACTAGCATCTCACTGGCATCCCAGACTATGTTTCCTTTCCTTAATTTCATCCCATTCCTCCCAGTTCCAGCCCCCAAAGAATTCCTATGTTTCATGGGGCTTTAAGCTTTTCCTGTATTTATAAAGGGCTATTTGGCCCCTTCTCCTCCTCCTAGCCCATTTAGCACTTCTCATTGCTCTTTATGAGTCCATCCCTCCAACCCCCTGGGCCTTTTGGCTCCTCAGCTCTGAGCTCCCTACACTTTGTCAAGATCTGCCTGGCAACACCGCATCTAGAGATGAAGGCAGGCCTCCAGCTGTGGCCGCCATAACCAGACCATCTCCCACAGAGAGATGCCACCTGTGGGGAGGGCTGAGAAGCAAGCAAATCGGGTCTTCAAAGGAGGAAAGCCAGGGCACTAGATCACTATGTCACCCTGCGTCCTTGTTCCCAATGTGTCAGCCTTAGTGTTGGAAAGAGTCCTCCTCATGCAGCCCGGGGATTTCACAGCATGAATAACCCTGGGACCATTTACAGCACCGTGCATCTTCTAAGCACGGTGCAGTTATTATTGTATTTATTCCTCACAGGGGGTGAACTTCACCTCCGTGCAGAGAATCGGTACAAGGCCCAGGCATCGTTTCCATCTCAGCTCAGCTCTGTGGACTTAAGCAATTCACAGACCTTAAGTGACCCCTCTGCACAGGGGTGGATTTCACCCATCAGAAATAAGGCCTCAATCCTGCCAGGTGCTGAGCACCCTCAACTCTCATTGGTTTCAGGTGGAGTTGAAGGTGCTGAGCCATCCACAGGAGCTTGCCCGGGCTGCCTCTGTGGGTCTCTAACCCCCAAGCATTATGGGATGAGTGGGCTTTACCTGTAAATTGTTCAGGTAAGAGGTTACGTTCTCCTTCAGCTCAGTCACACCAGACGCCAGGAACTGAAACTTTTCCTCCAGATGGTCGAATTCTTTGTCCTCTGTCTGAAAGTCAATGGGGAGAAGATATACCGTGGGCTCCTGGACGGGAGATCAGTCCTTTGACTAGTCCCAGCAGGCGCAGTGCTCCTGCTGTCCTGTGGGATGGACTGGATTGCAACACCAAATGGACTGGAACATAGACAGTTCTTGGGGGACACAGAGGGTGAAATCCTGGGAGCTCTGCCGTTGGCTTCAACAGGCCCAGAATGTCTCCCAGAATGGACTTGCGTGGTGGTAGGGATGCATGCAGGGTAGAGGTAGGGCATATAAAGGCCTTCAGTGCACTTGGGAGAAGCCTACAGGAAGGGTCCACTCCACTGGATTTGTTTCCCTTCCTTGGAGTCCTCAAGGATCCCTCGTTTGAGTCCCCCAATCTAAGCCTTTAGGAGCTGAGCAAGCTGCCTCTACAATGCTCCAAGACTTTGCTCACCAGGGGATCAAGAGAGTGAATTTGATACCTGAACTCAGATCACTAGGCCAGCCTTTACATTTGGAACAAATGACCACAGGCAGGTCACATGACGACTTAAGTGTCTCACATGATAACAGCATGGATCACATGATCTCAGTGTTGATAGGACCTCAGTGTGGCTCACCCATGTTTCACACATCACACTTGCAAATACACAGGCTGGCCAGTGTTAAGCCACAGAAAGGCCACCTGTGAAAAACAACAGGTGCTTTCAGTAAGTGGCACCCATCCCCTGCTGCCCTTGGTTCACCTATTTTCCTCCTACCTATGTCACCAGCACATACACACTGTATGGTTACTGGGAGCCGGACGTGAGCAGGAGCCTCACCTTGGGCACAATGCCCGCTTCGTGCATGAAGAGCCGGCTCAGCCGCGTGGTCTTCTTGGCAATGGAGTGCTTGTTGAGCCGGCCAAGGCGCTCCCGCAGTGTCAGGTGCTCGACCTTGCTGTATTTGGTTGCTGCCTCAGGACAGAAGGGGAGGAAGATAAACAGGTGAGGGATCAAGAAATCTCTGAGCCTGGATCCCTCCTGGGGATGATATTTCATTCAGTTCTTTGGAGCCCAAATGCACAGCCCTGACCCCTCATAAAGGGAAGAGAGTATAACTGAAGCTGTAAATGACCTACCTGCTTACTCCACTATATCCCTTCCTGAGTTCTCCCCTGGACACTCCTACCCTGCTCCTTGCCTCCTATAGTTTGACACACACGTCTTATGTCTCATTTGAATTAGACTATAAGCTCTCCAGCCAGGGCCTGTCTCTTGCTAAGTGTTTGTGCAGTGCCTAGCACAGTGGGGCCCTGATCCCCACAGGTGCTACTGTGATACAAATAATAAGAAATAAGGTAGGAATAGTCATAAGACTAGTAAAACACAAAGAAAGGATTGTAGGAAATGTAACATGACTCTAATCAGACTGATTAGTGGAAAGGGAGAGAGAACTCAAACCATTAACAGAGTAGAATATTCAGACATGAAAGGCCAATGTTTTAAAAACTGCCCGTAGTTTCACATACGCAAACCACTATGGGTATGAAGTGTTCCCTCTCATTTTGTACGTCCATGTGCGGAATTAATTTTGTTATGTGCACCAATATGGAGGTGATGTGCGGGAGGATCTCAGGACTGGGGCAGAGCATTGGGGTGGGGGTGGGCTGATGGCTCTGGCTGGGGGTGCAGGCTCTGGGGTGGGAATGAGGGGTTCAGGGTGCAGGTTCAGGTTGGGGAAGATGGTTGGGGGTGGGTCCGGGGATGAGGGGTTTGGGGTGCAGGCTTCTCCGGGGCTGCAGTGGGGAGAGAGGACTCCCCCCAGCCCTCTCTCGCTGCAGCAGCTTGGAGCTGGGTGAGATGCACCTCTCCCCGGCTGCAGCAGCTCCTGCAGGGCTGGGCTGGGCTGAGGGAGGGGCTCTTTCCCCCAGCCATAGCAAGTCCGGGACAGGTCCGTGCTGGGCCCGGGGGATTCAGGGGAGAGGCGCCTCTCCCCGCCGCAGCCCTGAGCCCCTGCGTCAGGATTAATAGGCAGCTGCATGGCCACGCAGCTTAGAGGGAACTTAAGGTCTGACTGAGTGCTGGCACAAGTGACTGGCTGGAGAAGTCTGTGTGTCACTAGGCACCACTGCAATGTATCAAGGTGAATTGCTTGGCTGAATACAAATAATTTAGAAAAAGAAATCAGAAAGAATTGTAAAAGCCTGTTTTTATCTGGTACCATTAGGGGGTGTTGTTTCCTCTTTGCCTTTCTCAGCTCTGAGACTGACAACATATTGGTCAGTTTCACGAGTGTTTCTAGTCAGTTTCACTTCAGGGATCTCCTACACAGGGCAGTTTGTTTTGCAATTAGTAGTATTAGTATAGTAATAATGTTACTCTAGTACTGGGAGGCCATAACTGAGATCAGGACCCCACTGTGCTAGATGCTGCTAGAGACTGTCCCTGTTTGGAAGAGTTTACAATCAAGACAAACAGAGGGTGGGAGAAAGGAAGGGTTGTTCCACTGCAGGTTAAAGCCAGACTAAAAACTGTTTTCAGTGGAATAACAATGAGCCAAGACGTTTCTGATTGATCTCGGGCTTTACAGACCCTCCGTCATCCTGACAAGGCCTTTAACCTGCCAGTTCCTCCTCACCTACTTCCTTGCGCCTCTTGTACTCGTTGATGTTGGCGTTAATCTCGAGCATGGCGCTGGCTGCGCTCTGCAGGGCAGAGTAGGCATTGTCCCTGGCTGACGTGTTCTCCAGGATCTTCTGCAGCAGCAGCGGGTACTTGGTGACCCTCTGCACGGGCATCACCAGGAAGAAGCTCAGGTCTGAAGCACCCGTGTGAGGCCTGCATGAGAGGCGAATGGGGAGGATTAGGATCTTGAGTACAGCTGAACTCCTGCAGAGCTTTGAGCCCTTCCTTCCTGTCCACAGCTGGGTGAGAGACCCCTCAGCTTTCAGATGTACCCAGTCATGAGGGCGGAGGCAAGGGGGGCAAATAGGCATCAGACACCTGTGATGTAATGAGGGCGATCACCTTCAAAGAAACTCCATTTCACAATAAGGTCCAGGCTAATTGCATCCACCCCATGAATCCATGTGACATGCGTAGCAGCCCTCCCCCCCACCCCCAAATGGCACCACAGTGGGGAGGATCCTCTGTGCACATCACAGATGGGCAGTACTGTTGCTCCCATTTTCTCTTCAAATTCATGGCCAGATCCCCAGCTGCTGAAAATCAGTTTCTCTGTTGCTACAACTACTGCGGTGGAGCTTTGCTGATTTACACTAACTGAGGACCTGGCCTCCTGTGCTGGGGAGCTCACTGTCAGATGCTCAGGGATTTCCAGGCCATGCAGCCCTGGTCTCAGCCTTCCAAAGGGAAGCAGGCAGAGCCCGTGAACTGTCACCCCTCAGAGCTGTGCTAAGTCACTGCGATGACTGTCTGCCAGCACCAGCCAGGGAGAGACCCGAAGGACACTGCCAGCCACGGACGGATTTCCTGGCCTTATTACACAGTACCACGTTTGTTCAGTGAACAGGTCCTGGGATTGATTCTTGTCTTGGGGACAGAGAGAGGGGAAGGGAGACAAAGACAGTGACTAGCTGCCTTTAGCAGAGCGAGTGCTGCAGGCTGACTAGCCTTCCTCCCAGCAGCATGGCAGGCACTATTCACTAGTGATTTTGTGGCGAGATCCATGGAGGCACAGAGTAAGAAACCCCAGAAACCCCATCCCCTGCCATCAGTGCCCCGCCTAATAGGGAAGTGAGAGTGTCAGCAGCAAGCCCATGTCCCCAGGTCAGGCTGAGGGCATCTCCAATCCACTGGCAGGCCCCTTTCCACATGTGGGTGATGTTTTCCCATTTGCTGGCTGGGGGAGGGGAGCAGGCGCGAGCTGCAGGTGCTCTCAGTTATCAGCCTCGCCTATCGTCCAGGTTTGGAAGGATGAGCCAAGGGTCCAAGACAGGAACCAAGGTCCAAGGCAAATGCAGCACAAAGCAAGGGCTAGTATTTCTGATCCTCCATCCGTCACGTGTGTTGGGGACAGCAGTAATATTCTGATATGCTGGAGGGCCCCCCTCCACACACCTCCAATAATTCCTTCTCCCCCTCCCATTCCAACGTCCTTTCTTGTCCAGTAGGACTAGATGGGTCTCCCTTCAGAGCTTGTTAAGGCTATTTCTCAGTTGGCCCGGGGGGGGGGGGGGGGGGGCAGGTGATATTGAGGGAGGCTGGATCTGTCACCAGGAGCTGAGCACATGGTTAGACAGGGGTTGAGGCACTGAGAATGCAGTCAGGGTCCCCACCTCTCAAGGTGGTTCAGGGCCATAGGGCTGCCCCCCAAACCTCATTTCATCCTCTTCAGTCTCTGGGCATGTTCCCTGCTGACATGGCCCCTGACCCTGCTTTTGTTCAGAAGGTGAATTATTGGGGTGTGAGGGAAGCCTCTCTCCGTGACCCCAGATTGGAAGGAGATTTCGCCCTCCAAATTTGAACACCACAGCCGAGAGGCCAGATACCCCAGAGGAGAAAGGAAAATCCAGCCATATCTGGAGGAGACTGTGACCACCTGCACCAGAATAAGGGGATGGGGAATGGTGCTGTCAAGGCAGCACTTCAGTTCCTGGGTCACAGCTTCCCATGGGAGCATCAGTAGCTGTCTGGGGTGGCTGTGAGCCATCGCCATTCCTCATCTCCGATCTCCCCCAAAGTAGAATTACTCAGTCCCTTGCAAATGAGTCTTCCCCATACCTTGGGAATGTCCTTAAACCACAGGCCAGTCCTCACAGTGCTTCCTACAAAGCACCATGGCAACTGGACCAGAGGAGTCTGGGACTCAGAGATGCACAATTTTGCCAGAGGGCTGAAGGAGGCTGTGGTGTAAAGATGGTTACCAAGCCCTGTTTCAGGGTACATGATTCAGCCAGCTGACTGAGGACATGTGCCCCCAGCAGCAGCTTCTCTGGTCAGGAGGTCAGGGACATCCAGCTAGTCCAGCCAGCTGTGTAAACTGAATGTGCTTCCAAGGCATGCCCAGTCCATCCTGGATAAAGAGTGCCATTCAGGCCAAAGCACAGTCAGCTTCACCAAGAGAGCTGGGGAACAGGTATTGTACTTACACCGTCGTATTCAGGGTCTCCACAATCTCCTGCTGCAACCTCGGGTCCTTCTTGTAACTCTCCACCAGCAGAAGAGCTTGCTCATAGCAGGCACAGTAAACCTTATAGACGCTCTCCATCTCCTCCTTGAACTCCTGGAACAAGGCACCTGGACAGCAAAGTTACCAGACAGAGTCACACTGGGGAGCCAGCCCCATTCCCAGGGAAGGGGCATCCTCAGCATACACAGTGCCAGCACTATCATTAGCCTCCTGGCCAGCAGAGTCAAAGAGAGACCAAGGACTGAATGGACATGGCAGCCGAGACACCCTAGAGGGAGATACCTCCAAGCTGTGGCTGAGAAACACTGGCAGGGGACAGTGTGGAGGAAGCCTTCGAAGGCTGGTGCAGAGATGGAGGTCTCCACTCTCCCCACCAGATGATCAGGAGAAGTTCAAAGTCACAGGAGACTCTTCTCCACCCTGCTGGAAACTGGGGAACAGGGAACACGAGGGATGGAGAGCAAACAAGACCAGGCCCTTCCCCAGCCAAATGTAACCCAGCAATGGGTATCACTGCCCCTCAGGCATCCTATCGTAACCTGACTGTGATGCTCCCCAACCCTTCCATGGGCAGGTCTGATCTCGTGCCTCATGCAGCGTGTATCCTGCAGGGTTAGGCTCTCCATGATTGCACAGAGCTAGTGGAACAATCTGCTGAGATTAACACACAAGACCCAACAATTCCTTCCCCTCAGGCACTGGATTCCTGGGAGAAGCAGGACATGAGTACGACTCATGCTGCCCTGGATTGCTGCCCATGGGCATGAGGCTGGCTGGGTCTGCCAGAGCTGCAGACAGCTTTGCTACTGTAAATGTTTGGATATCAAGAGCGCCAAGGAAGACAAGGGTGATGGCTGTTAAGGTGAAGCAGGCCCTTTTCCCCTGCTGCTGCCAGGGATCGGCAGTATCAGTTCAGTGTCATCCTGGCACACAGAGCCTCGCTCGCTGCCACCTTCACACTTACTGATCAGAAGCAGCTGCTCAGGCTCCTGGCTCACTGTCGCTTCCAGCCCTTTCAGGAAACGTTTGGAGACACAGAGGACGTCATCTATGTTAGAGAAAAGCCCTTCCAGGTCTATGTCAGGCAGCTGAAAGGAACAAGGAAACCATAAGCAATCAGAATGAATTCAGTCCCACACTAGACACCGGCCTCCAGGCAGTAGCACATGCATCCTTCAAGCCACCCTCGGAAGTTGCACATGGGGCTGGCTGGAAAACAACAATTCCACTTCACAAAACATTTAGAGGTATCAAAATGTGGTAACATTCCACCTATGGAGGCTCTGGGGATGGGCAGGCACAGGCCCGCCCACATCTAAAGTCGCCCCGCCCCCAGTCAAAGGGGAGGAGCCTCTGGACCCAGGCATCAAAAGATTGGGGGGACCACAAATGAGAAAAAAAACAAACCATTTTAATGGAGAATGTAAATAAGACCTTTGGAAATTTAACAGAGTGAGATTATCAGGCCAGGCTATACAAAGCCAGAGTGAGATCAGGGACTTGAACCTGGGATCCCCACATCCTAGACCAGGATCCTAAACACACCTATAGAATCAGAGTCAGTCTCTCATCTTCTCTTTCCTTTCCAGCTCTCACCCACTAAAAAAAAGATTTTAGTGTCAATGAAATGGCATTTGTCAAGGGAAACGCTTTGTCGATAATATTTTGACCAGCTCCCGCTGCATGCACAGTTTTCCGCATCTACAGTTGTACCCTTGCAGAAGTTCAGAGCTAGGCATTCAAACTGCACTGCATGCCCTCAGTTCGCTTGTGCAAATGCACTTTGCGTGCCCCACTCTGGATGTTTATGCATTTGAAAGCAGACATGAAAATCTCAATGGGTAAAAAGGTGCAAGTTCAGTGGCTATTTTTGAAGATCTGTCACCTCATGTGACAGGTAATTCTATGGGGCAAAACTCCTCCAGGGTAACTGTCACTCTTTGAGGTGCTGGTGGAGGGTTCTGCCTCCACAAATTTAAGAGGCTTCACTTTTGGGCTTGGATGTCAATCTTCCAGGATTGGTTAGACACCTCTCCACCTTCTCTCCTATGGAAGAGGCTGGTTAAAAGAGCCCTTCCATTGTACAGGGGAACAGGCTTGGCTCCTACTGAGAGAAACCACAGTAGCTCCCATTTCAATCCCACACCAACAAAACATTCCCCACGTTGTAACTGACGTCTCCATTGGGAGATTTGAGTCTAGCTCTCACCTGCTTTTGCCGGAGGTGGGCTCGGATGTCACACACACACAGCTCGATGGTGTGGACATAACTGGCCTCTGTCTTGATCAGCTCTTCCACTGCCAGTCTTTGGTTCTGCTCCACTCTGTCAAGGCATATAATCTCTTCATATATGGGGCACTCAGCTCCTGGTGTCTCCTTAGCAGGCGGCTCATCTGGGCTGGAGCTCGCCATGTCAGCAGCAGGCTCTGAGAGAGGCAGAGAGCTCAGTTTAGAGCAATTTTGCAATCGAGTCATCTCAGCAGGTTTATGCATGACTATAATAAAGACAGATTCTTTGATTCAGCGTTGTTGAGTCACCTTTTGCCACTAGGTCTCCACTTTTCATTCAGCCAAAATTGGTAGCAACCCAAAGTCATTATCATTCAATGGCTGTTTGGTGGCCCATGTGCAATAAATTTGGGGGTCTCAGTCAGTGCAGTCTCAGTCTAGTGAAGAGTTATTGATGCTTGGATCATCTCTCAGGTGTTGGCACGATACCAATAACCCATTACAATTCAGGGATTAAAAAGAAGTTACACTTTAGGGTTTGGCTTTGCAGCAAAAACGGGAGAAAACCGAAAAACATTATTCCAATCCCACATAGTGAGTGCAGGATGGAGGAATAAAAAAGGGTTGGGAGTAAGTTGTACGTGGCCATAAAGGGCTGATTTCACTGATCCCAAGGGTTGGATTTTCAATTAGGTTAGACACAAAATATATCGGAAAGTATTCACCAGATTTATGTGCACAATTACAATGGCTGCATGCATGGATTGGGTAGATGCGCCTTCAAACAGATAATGAGCTGCATGTGCAATTGCAGTAGATGTGTGTGAAAAAATTAGATGTTCAATTGCAAATGGGCACCTAAGCTGCCTGAAAACCTGGGCCCAGAAATCCCAAGTGCAGGGACCTGGGGCTATTCCATGCAATGAGTGTTAGATAATGGTGCTTCTTTTACTCTTTGCTTCTTTTCTGCATGTTCCTTTTGGATTGGGATTCTTAGTGCTGTTTCTAACTTCACTTTAACTCTAACCATTTGGAATACTGCCTGCAGCTCAAGAGCCTTACTCAAAGTCCAGGGGGAGTCTTGCCATTTAGAAATGGGCAAATGACAGATTTTTTGGTTTGCTGACAATTCTGAGAAATCAGGGGAAAATATATTTTGGGTCAAGTGGAAAACTATTTTTTTTTTTAATTTCAGCAAATCTAAAAGTGTGAGGGAGGGGAGTTTTGGGTCAGCCAAGCATTTACAGCATATTTTTGATTTAGCGAATATTTTAATATTTTTAATGTTTCAAAATAAAATTAAAGGAAATTTCAAAATGAAAAATCGTGTTGAATTGAAAAATCAAGGTGTTTCATTTAGAAAATTTTGAAACTTTTTTGATTTTTCCTGAATTATTTGTTTTATTTGTTTAAGTTTTATTCTAACCAAAGCAATTCAGGGAATTTGACGTGAATTTGTGAAATATTCAGTGTCACAGAATCAGCATTTTTTGCCCAAAAATTTTCAGTCAAAAAATCCCTCCCAGCTCTATTTCCATTGCCTGCAATGGACTTGGGATCACACTCTCAGACACGCATATCTGTGGTAGAGGGAGGGGCTATAACTTTTGTTTGTTATAGATATTAGAAGGAGGAGGAGTGTTGTTATCTTCACAGGCCTTTTACATTAGAATATGCCTATCTGAGTTCCTCTCAGCCTGCAGAGAACAGGAATAAATGGAGTTAACTTACATAGGCCTTGGCTACACTTGCAGATGTACAGCGCTGTGAGTTAAACCTGACTTCGTGCAGCTGAGTAGGGAAAGCGCTGCAGTCTGTCCACACTGACAGCTGCCCAGCGCACTGTCGTGGCCACATTTGCGGCAATTGCAGCGCTATTGGGAGCGGTGCATTATGGGCAGCTATCCCACAGAGCACCTTTTCCCATTCTGGCGCCGTGGGTTGTGGGAAGGGGGCGTGGGTGCGGGGGATTCTGGGTCCTGTCCCAATGCCCCGTGATGCATCGCTTCGCATCCCAGAAATCCCTTTGTTTCCGTCCACCTTTGGTGCCATCTTTCAACGGTTTCTGTGCAGCGCGATCTGTCTGCGGGAAATGGAGTCCGAACTGCTGAGGCGTATGCTGACGAGTCTCGCCAGCACGTCACGTTTGGCTGTCGAACTATTCCTTAAGATCCAAAGTGACAGTGAGAGTGAGGGTGAGGAGTCCGACGATGCTATCGAGCCGCGTAACGCGTACGACACGAAATTGCTTGTCGCACTCACGGACATGCTCAGCACCGTGGAACGCCGCTTTTGGGCTCGGGAAACAAGCACCGAGTGGTGGGATCACATCGTCATGGAAGTCTGGGATGACGAGCAGTGGCTGCCGAACTTTCGGATGAGAAAAGCCACTTTCATGGGACTGTGTGAGGAGCTTGGCCCCACCCTGCGGCGCAAGGACACGAGATTGAGAGCTGCCCTGCCAGTGGAGAAGCGGATGGCTATTGCAATCTGGAAGCTGGCAACTCCAGACAGCTACCAGTCGGTCGCAAACCAGTTTGGAGTGGAAAATCGACCGTTGGAATCATGTTGATGCAAGTTTGCAAGGCCATTAATCGCATCTTACTCAGAAGAACCTTGACTCTGGGTAACGTGCAGGAAATAGTGGATGGCTTTGCACAAATGGGGTTCCCTAACTGTGGAGGGGCGATAGAAGGGACGCACATTCCTATTCTGGCACCACCCCACCTAGGATCCGAGTACGTTAATCGGAAGGGGTATTTCTCTATGGTTCTCCAGGCGCTTGTGGATCACCGTGGGCGTTTCATTGAAATTAACACAGGCTGGCCTGGAAAGGTGCATGACGCACGCATCTTTCGGAACACTTGGCTGTTCAGGAAGATGCAGGTCGGGACTTTTTCCCCAGAGCGGAAGATCACGGTAGGGGAAGTTGAAATGCCCATTGTGATCCTTGGAGATCCCGCTTACCCATTAATGCCGTGACTCATGAAACCCTACACAGGGAGCCTTAACAGCAGCAAGGAACGGTTCAACTACAGGCTGAGCCAGTGCCGAATGACTGTGGAGTGTGCCTTTGGCCGTTTAAAGGGCCGCTGGCGATCTCTGTATGGGAAGCTGGACTTGGCCGAAAACAGCATCCCCGTGGTTATATCCGCATGCTGTGCCCTCCATAATATTTGTGAAGGGAAAGGTGAAAGCTTCACTCAGGCATAGACCTCCGAGGTTCAACACCTGGAGGCTGAATTTGCACAGCCAGAGAGCAGGGCTATTACAGGGGCCCAGCGCGGGGCTGCAAGGATTAGGGATGCCTTGAGGGAGCAATTTGAGGCTGAAAACCAGCAGTGATATCTGGTGCCCTGCACGGGAGTGAAGTGCAGTAGTTCCAATCTTTAGGAATCAGTGTTTGCTAAGCAGACAAGCAGACTTGCAGTGCCTGTTTATTTCCTGGGCTAAGGAGTCTTTTACTTTATGCAATAATAAAGAATGTTTTCAAAGCCAAAGAATCCATTTATTGAAAAGAAAAAAAATATTTATTGAAAAGAAACAAGGGGGTGGAGTGGGGAACAGAACAATCACAGATTCGCATATGTCCTGTCTGGTGTGCTGTGCAGTGAGTGCTGCACTTCAGGACAGCTATACTGCATGGTGATGGGGGTTGAGTGCAGAGGGTAAGGGTCGTGGTTTTCAGGGCTGGTGGTGAAGATACTGGTGTTGGAGGCAGCAGGTGGCGTGAAGAACACGGTGTGACGATGCGGTTCTGGCGGAACCCAACTGAGAGTGCCA
>NW_020664746.1:1474698-1510604 GCF_002925995.2 Terrapene triunguis | reverse complement strand
ACAATGATCTATATGGTCCCAGATTATATCAATAACGTCACACACGGAAGTTGGGGAAAGTGGGTTGGAGGTGACAGTGGGGCACAACGGAAAGAGTTTTGGGACAAGGGCTGTAGGGGGGGGTGGCGTTTGCGTTTGTGCTCCTCTTTCTGCATGGCTACCAGCTCCTGGATAGCATCTGCTTGGCGCTCCAGGATGCTTATGAGCCTATCAGTGCTTTGCCGCCGGTGCGCTGCGTTTTCCTGGCGGATCCTGCTTTCTCTCTCCCTCCAGTTCTGTGCTTTCTCATTCTCTTTAATAGATTGCCGCATCACTTCTTGCAGCATGTCTTCTTTGCTTTTTCGCGGTCTCTTCCTGAGTCTTTGCAGTCTCTGAGCAGGCGATAAGAGGGATGGCTGAGGTCTCAAGGTTGATGCAGCTGTATAGGCAAAATGCAACATTTAACAGAGGCAGCATTGTTTATACCAGACAGAGTAATGATTCCCCCCACACTTAAGGAGTAGAAAACACACAGGGTCTACACAATAGCATAATTTTCCCATCCGAAACAGAGCACACATATCCCACGGGAGCCTCAAAATGGTGAGTAAGGGGGACTGATTGTTTCAGGGCTGTACTGTCCTCTGGGTTTCTGTGCCTTGGGGAGAGCCAACAGCTTCAGGGGGCACCTACACTGAACACTGTCCCAACATTTTCCACAGGAGTTCGTCCTGGACGATATCTCGCTGCTGAGGGTGACCTGGGAAGCAAGGGAGGGTCTTCTACTGCAATGCGGCTTCCGCCCTGGCCCATATGCAGCTTGCCTGTGTGCAGCAATGGTCCCCCCGCCCCTCGCGGCACAGTGGTGTGGACACATTAGCCTGGCTGGGACAAGGACCACGGTGGCTCTCCTGATAAACCTGTGCAAGCACATTGCACACGTTCTGGATGAGACATTCGAGGAGATTACCGAGGCCGATTACCACGATGTGATAAACCACATCAATGCACTATTCCGCATCTAGGCATGCATGCCTAACCCTCCTCTCCCAAAGAGCCCGCACCGAAAAAATTCCTTCCCGAAAAAAAAACCCGCTTACCGGGAACCTGCTCTTCTGTTTGTCCTCCACCAAGTACCGGCCGCTGCGACTGGCTACCTTCCTCCTGGCTCGAGAAGAGCTCCTGGCTGCATGGCTCCAGGGATTCCGGGGTGTCTCCGTCCGGCCCACCACCATCACTCCCGTTTTCCTCCTCTTCCTCTTCCTCCTCCCCCCCCCCCCACCGGCTCTGAAGTGTCCACGGTGGTGCTCGGAGTGGAGGTGGGGTTAACCCCAAGTATCGCATCCAGCTCTTTGTAGAATTGGCAGGTCGCGGGGGGAACACCCGAGCAGCCGTTTGTGTCGCGGGCTTTGCGGTAGGCACTCCGCAGCTCCTTCACTTTAATCCTGCACTGCAGGGCGTCCCGGTCATGGCCCCTTTCCATCATGTCCTTTGATACCTTCCCGAAGGTATCGTAATTCCTACGGCTGGAGCACAGCTGGAACTGTACAGCTTCCTCCCCCCAAACACTGATGAGGTCCAGCAACTCGCCATTGCTCCATGCTGGGGCTCGCTTGGCGCGTGGAGGCATGGTCACCTGGAAAGATTCGCTGATAGCACTCAACTCCACGCCAGGCTGAGCAAACAGGAAGGGGATTTTTAAAATTCCTGGGGAATGTAAAGGGTCGGTCACATGGTTGGTTACCTGAGGCCAGGGCAGTAGAGTTTGAACTGATGACCAGAGTGGCTAGAACAGGCATTGTGGGATACTGCCGAATAATTCTGGAGGCCATTCACAGCGCATTGGGCAGCCACACTGGCGCCGCAGCGCTGCAGCGGCAGCGCAATCCTCACTATTCCTCTCGGAGAGGTGGAGTACATGCAGCGCTGCAACCACGGAGATACAGCGCTGCAAATGCCTTGCCAGTGTGGACGGGGAGTGAGTTACAGCGCTGGGGGAGCCTTTACAGCGCTGTAACTCGCAAGTGTAGCCAAGGCCATAGTTTCCTTCCTGGATTCTGTATGTTGTTCATTTTGAAGTAGAGGGGGGAAGACACAGCTCTGGAACTGGCAAAGCAATACACTCAAAATCACTACAGGGACGGAAGCCTTGAATGGGTAAACAGCTCCTCTACAGCTTGCCTTCACTAAAATGCCTAAGGCCTCTGAAGCAATGATTAAAGCACTGGCCCCAAAGGGAGAGATGCGTGCTAGGTGATGTAAAATAGGAGGCTTAAGTGAAAAACAAGGGCCGGGTGCAGATGGCAGGATAAGAGAGGTGCAATGGAAACTGATTGCTACTGAAATGTAATGCTCTTATTGGGTGTGCTCTCAAGCCAACCAACCGATAGTAGCTCCAAAGCGAAATTATTTAGGTAGTTTGTTGCCACTTAAAATCCCACCCAATTGCTTTAAAAGAATTCTGCCCTTGCTCAAAGCCTGTATTTGGAAGGGAAAAGACCAAGAGTTAAACCTGAATGATTACTAGCGCCACACTCTTTTCATTCCACCTGTTTTCAAGTGTGCGTTTTATCTTGTGTATCTCACCGGGGTCTCAGTCATGCTCCCTAAGGTTTGGCTGCAGTTTGTTGCTTGAGCTCATCTGTCTAACCAGGTTTCAACGTCTTTCCCCTTGCCAGTCTCTCCCTGCAGCACAGCTGCCACAGGAATAGAAACACCAGAGGAAACATGTCCACCAATGTCCCAAGCTCCCACTGGGACCCCAGGAAATTAACCTGCCTGATTCTAATAAACTGATCTCTGCTTGGGGCTCCAAAGGAAGGTGAAACCAGCCCCTCCTGCACCAAGGTCCTCACCAGCCTGGCTAGGGGCTGAATTACCACTTCACCCTAAATATGGTGATCCCTAAAATTGAACTGGCCCAGGGGCGCTGGAACAATTTGTATCGTGGGGGTGCTGAGAGCCATTGAACCAAAGTGTAAACCCTCTATATAATGGAAACCATTTCGAGCCAGGGGGTGCTGCAGCACCCCCCGCACCTCTAGTAACAGCACCTACGGGGGTGAGTATCCTGCTTTGGGGTACAATATACTGGTGGGTGTTTGGTCCCATGCTAGCCTCACTCGATAGTCATCGCTCGGTGCTGCTCTCTGATCTGTCTGCCCCACCCTCAATCCCCAATGAATAATTTAACCTCCTGAGCTTGTTTTATTCCTGCTTCTGCTACTGACTCACTGTGTGACCTCAGGTGAGTCACTCTGCCACACTGTGACTCAGTTTCCCTATCTATAAAATGAAGATAATACTACTGATCCTCCTTTAGAGATCTTGGGGTGCAAATATCATCCTCATCTCAATTATTAATAGCCCTTTGTGGACTACGGACACATAAACACATCCTCCTGTGCGTCCCCCTGGAAGAGCAGCCTGGAAAACCCTAGTGGTTTAAGGGTTAAGCTACCACAACGCAGAGCTTTCTCCATCTGTTTGAGACAGCAGTTCTATGTGGCAGCCTCCCCCAGGAAAGTCCAGCTGTCAGAAAAGCCTTCTGGTGTGCGCTCTCTGACGAATGAGAGATGTTTGATTGTCCAGTCCGTCTGTGGACTGGCTTACCTCTCTCCTCTGTTCCCCAGAGCCCATCAGTCAGCAGTGATACTAACATCTGCGCTCTTCTTGCCCGGAGGTACTGATCCAAAGAGAGGTTCTACAGACACTGGACTAGAATTCTGAGCTGGCTTACAGCCTACTCCTGGGATTGCACTGCATCACTCTCTGTAGCACATAGTGTTTCAAATGTTTCCACATCTGACTGGCAGAGTTTCAGTAGGTGAACGGCCCATCTATATCTGTCTGTATGTGATGCTTTAGGAGAAGGTAGCCGCCCCACACTTAACGGACATGGCCAGTTTTGCAGCACTATACTTCTGGGATTTTCTTTCATGACGATTGAGAGCCCTTGCCCATGTTCTCATTCACACCAGTGTCCAGCCACAGAAGCATCTGCCGGACTCAGCCAGTAGAAGGCAAGCTCTCAAGGATGACATCGGCATATCACACGTGGGTCGATACCACCGGATATGCCTTGGGGAGGGCAGTGTCTGTGGCAGGAGGAACGTTGTGATATTAGACCCTGTGGCCATGCCCTGGAGTGATTTATTGTGGCTATATTCTATGGGTGAATCTCACCCCAGTGCACTGTGCCAGGTGGTAGAATTTTCACCCGGAGCGGTAGCTGCCATACCTGGCCTCCCAACTACCTGGCTCTCCAGCACTCTGCAAGCTTGGAGCTGTCTCCATCTGCCCATATATCATACACCCTTCCTCTTCTTCCCACCCCTCCTTAATCACACTTCTCCCACAGAGTCTCCCAGCAATGACCTAGATTCCTGCACCACCTCAGGCTGCTACCGTCATCACCCGTGCATCAGACATGTCTGAACTGTGTCTCACTGGAAGCTTCCTTCAGAAGAGACTGAAGTTGCTTGTATGTTTGGAAAGCACTTAGCACAGGTTCCCAGAATTGTACCATAGCAGCTCACCCAGTCCACCCCCCTGCCAATGAAGAGCTGTCCCCTACCACACCCTTTCAGTGCCTTCTCCAGTGTCCTCTTACAAACTCCAAGTGATGGCAATCCCAGGCACTCCAAGCAGGGGACTCCGGGGGTAATCCATGTCACTGAGTGCATTGTCACTGCTCAACAAACCATAATAATCCCAACAGTAACCACATTATAAGCACCTGCACTATAACCTATTAAGGCCCCTCCCTGGAATCATTCAAAAGTGACTGGACAACTCCCTAAAGAATATTCCATAGGGATCGGTCCTGCCACCCACAATGCCTCTCCTCTGGACAGCTTTCATTTCCAGAGGTCCCTGCATGGTGCTGGCTGGGGGGAAATGCAGCCTGCAGGAGGGAGTGATTAGCTCATTCTTGCTAGGGCTTCTTCCAAATCTGTGGAAACTCCCTCCCCCAACTTAAACATGAGACCCTGCTTCCAGGGCCCCAGCCAAAAAGGAGGGAAAGAAGTGAAATTGTGACTAGAACACAGTACCCTGCAGCTTCCTAATCTATGAAGGGGGCAGAATGAATGGATCAGGTGAGAAATATTTCTAACTGAGCTACAAAAGCCTGACTGACAGCTGCCAATCAATGGTCTGAGTCAGAATGCCTTTAAAAATCACAGCTTTGTCTCGGGAATAAACCGGAGCATGTGGCTTTAACACCCCTCTTGCCTCTCACCAGAGCATGTCCTTGTTCAGTCTCATTGGCAGCCAGCCCATCTAGTGGTTAAAGCAGGAGACTGTGAGTCAGGAGACATCCCCAGCTCCGCCACTGATCAGCTGTTCGACTTTGGGCAAGTCACTTTGCTGCTCTGTGCCTCAGTTTCTCGGTCTGTAAAGTGGGGATAACACATTATTGACCTACCTGCACGGCACTTTGGTGAAAGCTGCTATAGAAGCTCAAAGTGTTATCATTGCTGCTGGTATGACTCAGCTGTGGTGACACAGATGGGCTGGCTCTAAACCTGAGACTCCAGCCCTCCTCTCAGGTGCCTGCATTCCTCCCTCTCCAATGGGCACCTGATCTTGTCCCGTAAGGAGGCAGGCCTTGGAACCAACGATCTCCAACGTGGTTACGCAACCCTCCTGCGCAGAAGACAGCAGCTGCTGAGCAGAGGCCACACTGTCCGCACTCTGCTAACGCACCACAGACGTTTTCAAGGCCCCACCACCTGTCTGCGCATAACTCCAGTGACAGCAAAGCAATTGTCATTTCCGATTTTGTCGTTCTTACCTGCCAGTGAGTCAGGGATTGGCCTCTGGGAGCTTCCCCGGTGCAGGCTGAGGCTGCTGCTTAGGCTGCCTCTGTGGAAGTTAATGATAAACTGGCTGTGTGCTGCAGTGGCACAATCTGCAAGGGCAGGAGGGACCAGCCCACTCAGCTGTGTGTGCGTGTTTCTGAGCAGGGTCCAGCTCCTCTCGGTCGTGGTCATGCTCTCCCCAGGCTGTTGGCAGCAGTGAGGGACAGGGAGAGAGAGTCAGATCAGCTGAGCCAGCTGCATTCTCCCTGCGCAGGCAGACACAGCCATGGCAGAAAATGCTCTGGCAGCCAGCCAGCTGAGGAGATTGCTGGATGAAAGCAGGTTGCTTACTGCCTGGAAAGCCAACCAAACCTGATAGGGAGATGGGGAGTGGAAATAACACAGGCAGAACTGGTGGGTCAGGGAGTGGGAAATGGTCTGGGCAAAATATTATGGGGTACAAAAATTAGCTGACCCCCAAAGGCAATTGCCAAGCTTTGGCCCAATGCAGCCCGTTGTGGCTCTGCCAGGTCACAGGGCTGTCTCTCTCTCTCTCTCTCTAATGCTGTGCCCATCGCTGTGGTATCTTTACAGCTCAAAACACGATCTATCATTTAGTGCTCACCTCGCCTCTGATTGTTTATTTGTTGAGCATCAACTTGGTGCCCTTTGGTGTTGTGACAGAAAACTGCTTAGCCAACCCTCTGGCATTCCAGCTCCAATTAAGGGAGGTGAATTGGAGCTGGGTAGCCCACCTGGCCCTGACTGGGGAAGCCGCATCAGGCTGGGGCTGGATAAGAGCCCCCGGGAGGAAGCTGGAAAGAGGAAAGCTGCAATAGCGGAAAGGCAGTGAGGGGAAGTAGAGAGAGAGAGAGATTGTCCCTTCTCTCCTGCCCGTGGACTGCAAGAAGGGAACTACTTGTATGGTGGAAAGGTCCTGGGAGCACAGCCTGTAAATAAAAACACCAGGTGGGCACTGCACCTAAAGGTTTCTGTGTGACTTTCTCAGCCCAGCGGGGGAAGGAGCCAGGAGGGCCCTGCAGGGATGCTGCATACAGCCCCTGCCTGGAAGAAATACATGATCCATCCCTGAGGGGCCAGCTTATTCAGCGTCTCTTTATGGCCCTGTCACTCAGCTCTAATACAGGTTAGCCCCTCAACTCTAATCAGTAGCCCTTAAAGTTGCTTTAATAAGCTGGCTCTAGTGAAGTTTATCTCCACAGTATTGCAGCCACAAACACACACCGATTCCCCTCCCCGCATTGGCTACATCACTCGTTTTTCAACAACAAGCAGAGAGTTCGGTCTGACAGCCACAGAACAAACCGGTTTCTCTAAAGAAACCCACAGGCACAGACACTGGATCCTGGTGCACACCTCCTCTGGAACTGCGTTCCAAGCACTGGGTAATGAAAAGGGTTTCGTACCATAATAACCCTGACTTAAAAAAGAAGATAAAGCCATTTAAGGAAGTACAGTAGTTACACAAATCATTCCACCGGATGGTTTCTCAATGTTTAATTTTGGCTTATTAGGCTCTCACATCTGTGTGGTATCAAGGTATAGAAAATCATCCACAAAGCAGCATCTGATTTACAGACAATCCCTCCCTCAGCTGGCATGCGAGGCCAATCCTGTGTCCACAAGGTGACATGTGGAGAACGACACACAGGTTCTCGCCACAAGTGGATCTAAATCAGAAACTTCAGATCTGGATCAAGATCCAAGCCCCTCCACAATTCAGGAGGAGTATTCAGCTCTAGAGTCCCTGTGTGGTTCTGACCCCACCTTAATGAGACCCCGTGGATGTAAGAGGAAGAGATGCTGCAGATCAGATCTGAGCTGCCTCAGCAGAGTGGGGTGGGGAAGCACAAGACTAGAATAGCTGGGATTGCTGTGGGTCAGGAGTGAGGGGCCTCAGCAGAAATGGGAGGGTGGAATAGCAGGCAGGGTCTGCAGGTCAGGACAGATTCCCAGTGATTCTCTGCCTCACTCTTGTGGGCAGACCTCTATAGTCAACCATAACCAGAAACAATAATGTCTAACCATCACTCTACTATCTGCAGTTTCTTCTATTGGGTAACTGCTCTGTGGCCATACAAATGCAGGACTAGGTGACTTAACAGACCTTTTCTACCTGTATCTACTATGATCTGATATATTCTGTGCAAGTGACTAACCACCTGTTTGCACTTATCCAGTGAAACCCCACATTGTGTGGGCAGCATCCTGCATGCTGGATAATAACCTGAGAGGACTCCATGTCTCTAATCCTACACTAGCTCTGTATTAAGAGAACTATTTGCAACTCAAGCCTTGTGCAAACACATTGACTTCCAGATTCCTCCTCCAAATCTTCCATCCTGCAACCTGTGTTCCTCCCCGCTACAGGCAAGGCCCCGTTAGGGGCAGTGGAGCTGCCCTCTTTGGAGAGTTTCTCCTGTAAGCAAAGTAGTGTCATGATGCCAGGGCACTCACAGTGTTGCTTTGCCTTGTTGCAAGGGCCCCAAAAGTTATACTGGGCCCCCTTTCACCCTTTCCAGTGAGTTTAGCCAGATGCGGAACCAACCCCACAAAATCAGGATGATCCCAGATGTAATGGGACAGGTAGTGGCAACAGTTCAAGCCGCTCAGAGTAAATGAAGGAAAAGAAGGACACAATAAATACAATCTTCACTCAACTGTCCTAAGAGATAAATATGCAAAACTAACCCCGCTAGATTGCTGCTGACAGGAGGAAATGTCAGTGGCGCTGCAGTCTCCCTCACTTGCACCTTTGGGCTGGCTTTGCTGAGGTGCCTGAGCTGTTTCCTGCCAGCCTTTGTTTCCTTTGGCAGCTTTTTTCACCTGTCCCCTATTTTGGCCCGGGCCGCTGTGTGGGATAGACAGTGTCAGATAGTGAAGTGATTTCCCATCAGTGCTGTGTTGCTTACATTGCTGCAGCTCTGGTTTTGTCATCGCTTCTGTCAAAATCTTGTACCTCACAGTTTATTGTGTAACAGGCTGGATTGGAGAATGCAACCCAGGGCCTTAGACAGGCAGCAGTTTCTTCTTTCAATACTTCTCCCACCACTGAATGGAATAATGGAGCCATAGACAGAAGAGACAGAAAGGCATGCGGTCACCCACTCCGCCTACTGGGGGTCAATGCACGATTGTTTCCTCTTGTACATTTGCCAATGCTTTGTGCAGTCCAGTTTTTAAAAAAAAAAATAAAAAAAAATCCCAAGTAACGTGGCTTCTGCTATTCTCTTGGGAGTCGCTTCTGCCACCTAATACATCTCACTGCCAATTTTTCCTGATGTTTAAGTGAAATTTTCCCCTCCCTTCGTACCAAACTAAGTGGTTCCCTTCCTGTGTGCTGTTTCCACCTTTCAAATATTTGTGGACTGTTATCATATGTGCCCCACCCTAGTCATCCCCAAGCCAAGCTGCACACAGCTAGATTTTCTAGAGCCAACACTTCCAGGACTTACCACCATTTTGGTGGCCTATGTACAGAGAGTTTGGTGGGACTCCATTCAGTTCCTGGGAGGTGGGGGGGGGGGGGGAATAGTGTCCACGACCACCTTGGTCTCTGTGTGGCTTTGCAGAGAGGCCCTGGACTCCACAAGGTGTGAAGCCTGAACTAGCTGCTATTGGTGTTATTCTTTCCTTGCTAATTTTTTGGATGAGCGAGAACCAGAATGTTGATCAGAACAAGCAGCAATGTTAACATGGTAGCTGTACTCCCTTCCTCGCTCACACTGCCTTGACTCACTTCATGGCTTTGTCTTGCATGGCCAGCTCCCTTTACTGCTTCTGTTGTTGTTTCAAGCTTCCCTTTCTCGGTGTGTGTTTCCTGAGAAAGGGGCTCAGTGAAATTTCCGGTGGAAATATTTTCAAAAAAGCATAAAAGCGGCTGGCGAGCTCGGCTCCTGCCTGCAGCACCCCTTGCTTGGCCATCTCAATAAAGGCCTGAGCCAAAGCCCAGAGAAGGCAGCGGAAAAGCTTCCATTGACATCACTGGGCTGTGGACCAAAATCGGCATTGCAATAATAGCATACGAAGAGGGAGGGATATTTGCAGCTTAGTTGGGCAACTATGTCACACTCACGGCCATAGAGGACCCTGGGATGAACATAGGCAGGCTGCCCAGCATATATCCAGGAGTGCTCTAAAGAGAGGGCATTGGATATTGCACAGTTTAAGACTCAATACAGAATAAAACAAGCAGCTCAGCCATGATGCCGACAGTTGCCCCTGTGCTTGTCACCTTAGCATTTTGCTGCTACTCTGGTAAGTCATTTCTGATTATACAGAGCAGGGCACATGAGCCATCGGAACTGTTCAAAGCCTCACCTATAAGGCTTTTCAGATAAATATTAAAAACAGGAAGTTCCCAAAAGAACATTGAGCAGTTACTGCTTTGAGATTGCCAGTGATTGCTCAGAACACTAACGCTGATTTTCCTCACACAGAGACTGATGCAGACAAAGCCCGACAAGAGCTTACCCAACAATTGCAATGGGGTTATTTCACATTAGGGCATCATGTACACACCGGTGGGGGCAGGGCTGCTTTAACGTCTATTTGATTATTTCCCACATATTGTTCTTTTCAGCTCTTTGCCCCACACGGTCTTTCTCTCCATTTACTGATATCACTGATTTCACTGTCTGCTTGCCAGTCAGAAAACACACAGTCTAGAAATGTGCTCACCTGCTTGATGTAATTTCAGACCACTCAAACACTGTGGGCTTGACAATTCAGCTTAGACTCATATGTTATCCTGTTCACGTTCTGCTCAAGACAGAAACATGGGGGAAGGAAGTGAGAAGGAAAGAAAAAATCCAATGAAATATAATATGGGGGGCCAGATCTTCAGCTGGTGAAGGCTGGGATAGATCCTCGGACATCATTTTTGCTGCCTTAATAAGGCACAGGGCACCCACCTGTACCAGCCATGTCACTATCCGTGGAGGAAGCTGTTTAGTCAGCATGCATAAGGGTGACAGAATCAGACACTTAAAGAGCACAAAAGTCCAGAACAAAAAGATGCTCTTCCTCTTCTCATCCCTCCCGGACAGAGGAATTTTAAGAGTATTGATTTTGGAGAAAGATTTATCAAAAAGGCGCGGTTGGCACCTTGATCTGAACAGACCTGGGATCATAGGTAGAAGAGCAAGTTGGGGGGTTAAATATTGAATACTCCTTGGGGGGAAAGATCCAAATTTATGTGAATCTACAGAATAGACTGAGGTTTGCAAAACCTGAACTCTCTTACAAACCCGCGAGCTGTACTGTCAATTTCATCATTCCAGGGAGAACGGGGCCAGCTCTGAGAAATGGCGTGGAACTATCCAGTAATGAATAGCTGGAAACGATCTGGGTTTATATGTCCTGCTAGAGCTCACACCGTATTTTTGTATTCCCCCTCAGATTTTACCATGTATGCTAAACAAACATTTCTGTGATGACAATGTTAAGATTGAGCTGGTAATTCCAATATCTTCATCATTACCCCATAGCGAATTAGGCTCATCTGTGCTTGCATTTACCCACTGTGTGTGTACATATGCACTTGCACCCACAAAGTAGGCACATAATTGCACACAGATTTGCCTACCAAAATTGTTTGAAAACTTGGCTCTGAATTTTGAATCATGCCTATAACTTAGGGCCTGATGCTCTGCTGGCATAAACCGCTGAAGCTCCATTTGAAGCGAATGAAGCTGAGGATCTGGTCCTTAACTCCCATTAGGGGCACAACTTCACTAGCAGGATAGGAAAGAAAGCAGATAATGAAATTAAGTGGAGGGGATTTGATCCAAGTAGAATGCATTCAGTGGCATCTTTTAGTGCAGAGGGGTTTATTTATGGGCTGACATTCGTGAAACTGTATTTGGCTCAACTCCTGTGATATATTCCAAAGAGACTTTTTTCTTTATAATAAAACTCTCTTCTCATGAGAGTCATACTCACCGGAACGTTATTTTTCAGTGTTTCTAGCCAATCTCCCTTCTAATTTGACTATAACCTACTCAGCTTGATCCCATCTCAGCATGGGCTCTCTCCCCCAACCCTCCACCTTTCTGGACTGTGAGAAGGAATGTAAAGCTCTATCAAAATTTTGACCAGTCATTCCCAGTGCAGAGACAGCTGCAGTTAACCTTCTCCTTGTTCCTTCCCAGGTTTAATGTCTCTCCTTTGGGTTGGGTGGGTAAAGTCACCCCTGCCAGCTCCCCCTGCCTGAATCAGGAAGCCTCATTTCTATCTGTCACAGACTGAGAAGTCTTGCTGCTTCCGGCATGATGGCAGTTTTTCCTCTTTCCCACTGAATTTCAATCCTCCTTCCCACTTCCTGACTCCGCCTTCTCCTGTTCTCCCTTTCCCTGCGTTCCCTCTCTTCTCTCTCATAAATAACATAAATAATGGTGAAAAAATAGACCCCAACAGCAAGAGAGACAACTAAATGTCAGCTCTCGATCACATGGCATCGGAGCCACACCCCTCTTCATTTTTATCATGGTTTGATGGCTCCCCTCTGCCCCATTTTATGCTGTAGGGACCTGATGTCCCAGTCTCCAGTGTTCCCTTCCCTAGACCTTTAACCAAAGGCATGTTGGCATTGTATTATCTTCCCAGGGATGTGCATCCCTGCATCTCCCATTCATGCTCTCTAAATTCTCACAGGGCTGCCAAATCTGGACTAGGCCAGTTATGCTAATTAAGCCAGTTCCAGTTCATGATAACTAACAGTTTGAGGACATCAAGAGAAAGCCAGATGCTGATTTCAGAGTGATGGTTACAGGCTAATGGATGTCAAACACTCTGCTCTTCTCTCTATTTGATTCAAGAGCTTTCCTCTTTCTCTATATGCAGACCAAGCAGTCTGGGCTCCTGGAACTTCTATTGAAGTCTCAGTATCACTTTAATTGCTTTTTTCAAGAAAATAAACAATGCCGATATTTATTCATCTTCCTTCCCCTTATTAGTGCAAAGGATGCAGGTGGCTGCCTTTGTTACAGGGGCTTATTCTAATCAGCAATTGGATTTTTCCATTTCGCCATAAATTCCTGACCACAACTGGGGCTGGCTGGCTGAAAGATGCCTTGAGATCTCAGGATGATCATTGGAACCAGGCATCCTGGGGAACTGGTAGAAGGGCCTAGAGCCTTTCATTTCTGGGTCACAGGTCCAAATCAAGCCCCAGTTGGATTGTGGACATCGCCATCTGATAACTACAAGAAATGAGTGGATGGATCTTAGTCCAGTTCCTAGTGTAATCAGTGTGCACATCACACTGAACACTGCCACACTTGGTCCTGTTTTTGGCAACCTGTAGGAGGAAAGGCCATGGTCTGACAGGGCCATGGAGAGTGGCAGGAATAAGTAAATAAAGTAACAAGTTTGCTGGAGAGCAGGAATAACTATTTTACAAGCTGGATATTACACAAGCATCCACTAGAATTATTTGCCCATCCCTCCCAGTAAGGTCTCCACCCAACAAGCCCTGGGCTCCTCACACACTGACAGGAAGCTAACTTCTGGCACCTCCATGATAGCCTGCTAATTTGCTTGCAGAGCTGGCAGGTGGTTCCTGCTTTTGGACTCAGAATCTGAAGTCAGGCTGTGCAGGTTTCTGGTGGTGATGCACAAGGAAATGTAACCCTGTACAAAGGAATCTGAGAATAGGAGTGGAAGAGAAGATGGGTGTGATGGAAAAGGAGTTTGTGCCTCCCATTCACATTCCATACAAACAAAACTGCACCAGCTGCACCTCATCACTGCAGGGAGAAGGGTGCTGTTCTATTGACACAACACGATTACACCACAATTTCAGACTTCGGTCACCAGCATCCCCCATCAAGTAGTTTCTGACCTCCATAAGGGAGGCAGTTCTGTCCTCATTAGGCAGGAAAAGTTTCCCAATTCAGCTCAGGAGGGCAAATGCTCAATCCCACCTGGGACCTCACTTTGGGTGAGGTGGTAACATAGAATCATACATATACAATATGTGGACTACCTGGGGACCTCTTACTATGCAGATCACTGACAAAATAGACTATAATGGCCATGTATCTACACTCCTGTATGTTCCAAAATTCCTTGGGATGTTTGGGGTGAAGTAGATTTACCGTAAATAAGGTAACTAGGAAAAAATAATTCCATCAAGGAAGTCCACTTGCAGTGCATTGTCTCTAAAGTAAATTCTTAAAAATAATACTTAGATTAAATCAGCCCCTCTGATTCTACGAAGACATGAGAAAGTGTCAGATGGGGAAAGGCTTTTGAGAAAGACCCAACCATCCATATTTGATAATACTATTTTCCTCTCTCTTCCTGATTTTCTGTTGATTCTGCATTTGTGTGCCCATTATCGCATACACCTGACATCCAGAGCTGGACCTATACCCTGCTGTATACTACTGCCCCACAGTTCCAAAAACCCTGGACTACATAACACCCCCAATCTGCAGCAAAAAAAAGCCCACATCCTGCCATCGGTAACCCAAGCACCACATCACCAATGAAGCTGCACACTCGTTTGCTGGTATATTCCACACTATCAGCACACCAGGAGCATTGGCTTTGAAAGATAAGCTGAGATGCCTACCCGAGGTGAGCTCTTCCTCTCTGGTGTATATCTTCCAGGGAATCACACTAATCCTGACAGCTCATCCACTTCTTAGTAATAAGTGTTTCTGCACCAAACTGACCAAGAGCCCACTCTTTATGGCCCATTGTTGTTCTGAAGATGAAATCAGATGCTGGTTTCCTGGCCACTGCTGCAGGATCTGAACTTTGTTCTTCCTGCTTGGATTGAAAGTCAAAGATGGAAGGAACGTGAGAGCAACATTGCAAAGAATAAAGCTGCCAAGCCAGTTGGGGCACAAGCTCATCAGTCAACATTTCCATTGGTGCTGATGCAACTTGGAATGTGTTTGCTTGGAATGTATTTGCCTTCCCACAGTGACCACAAATTTATCAACTACTGCCAGAAGACATAAGGACTTTCTGGCTCAAAATGGATCAATGCTTAATTTTCTTGTTGGTAAAAAGATAAACCAGCTCCATGAATTCTAAGAGACATTCCATGTATTTCCAGTAGAGACAGGGAAGTGTTAGTACCATTATACAAGGCACTAGTGAGACCTCATCTGGAATACTGTGTGCAATTCTGATCTCCCATGTTTAAGAAAGATGAATTCAAACTGGAACAGGTGCAGAGAAGGGCTACTAGGATGATCCGAGGAATGGAAAACCTATCTTATGAGAGGAGACTCAAAGAGTTTGGCTTGTTTAGCCTAACCAAAAGAAGGCTGAGGGGAGATATGATTGCTCTCTATAAATACATCAGAGGAATAAATACCAGGGAGGGAGAGGAATTTTTTAAGTTAAGCGCCAATGTGGACACAAGAACAAATGGATATATACTCGCCATCAACAAGTTTAGGCTTGAAATTAGGCAAAGATTTCTAACCATCAGAGGAGTGAAGTTCTGGAACAGTTTCCAAGGGGAGCAATGGGGGAAAAAAAACCTAACTGGCTTCAAGACTGAGTTTTATAAGTTTATGGAGGGGGGTATGAGAGGACTGCCTATAATGGCATGTAGCTGATCTACGACTGCTAGCAGCAAATATCTCCAACAGCCAGTGATGGGACACTAGATCGGAATGGCTCTGCATTACTACAGAGAATTCTTTCCCAGGTGTCTAGCTGGTGGGTCTTGGGGTCAGGAAGGAATTTGCCTCTGGGTCAGATTGGCAGAGACCCTGGGGGGATTTCACCTTTCTCTGCAGCATGGGGCATGGGTCATTTGCAAGTTTAAACTAGTGTAAATGGTAGCTTCTCTGTAACTTGAAGTCTTTAAACCATGATTTGATGACTTCAGTAAGTCAGCCAGAGGTTAGGGGTCATTCTGATGGCCCAGACATCTGGTGCCTAGCAACTAACAGCCCTGGACAGCCAAGCCTCTGCAGGAAATCAACCAGTTTGACCAGCTGGGGAACAAAGGAACTAAGGTGGAAAGCAGGTGACAAGAGTTTTCCTGGCAGCCAGGACAAAGGACTGGAGAGGAGCCAGAGATGGTGGCTAAACATGAGGCAGCTGGAAGGGGGGGGGGCTGGTGAAATGGGGACTTGGGGGTCGAGAGCCAGCTCTTAGGGCTCTGGATCTGACCAAGATGGACTTTGCCGTAACTTCCTGCTTGCTGTGCTAACAAAGAATTGTCTATGTTGTGCTCCAGACAACTAATAAACCCTTTTGTTTTTACAATGCTGGCTGAGAGTCACTGTTGACTGAGGACTAAGGAAGGCTGTGTGTGTGTGTGTGTGTGTGTGTGCGCGCGCGCGCTTTGCTTCCCTTTGTGGGTGTGGGTGTGTGCAAGGCTTCCCCAGGTGGCCTATTCAGCTGGACTCCCTGCAGGGAGCTCACAGAGTGAAGCTGGGGTGATGACGGCTCTGTGGTTAATCCCAGGAGGCATTGAAGACAAGGAACCTTACCCTACAGCGAGTGTGCCCTGCGGGGGTTGTCACACTGAAGAGGCTCCTGCCAAGGATTGATTCAGAGCTGTTCAAGAGCACCAAGCCTGTGGACCCATGAAACTGGGTCAACAAGAGTTTCTAGAAACGACTGAACAGACTATCGGTATTTTCTGTTCATTTTAAAGAGAAGCAGATCTTGTGTTTTACAGCGTCTCCATCTTCTTGAATGAAGCTGGATTCTTTGCAGGTGGTGTCAGATGCAAAACAATTTTTTAAAGACCGATTTCTTGCTAAACTGCTGCTATGAGGTGAACATCAGACACTCTGGTGTTGGGGCCCAGGAAGGAGAAGAATAAGACAGGGCGGATTGTGCAGACAAATACTACAGACAGACCTTCTGCATGTGGAATGTGATGCAGAGAAAACATTTGTTTTTTTAACTACGTAATTACTGCCGTTAGGTCATTTCTCACAATCCTACTTCCACTGCAGCCATGGAAAAATTCCTATTGACTTCAGTGGCAGCAGGCTGTGCTCCAAGGTGTCTCGCCACGTGTTCCATTCTGCCATTGTTTTCATACCCAGTTGCTTATTTTCCTTGAAATATTCTTTATCACTAACAGAAGGGAGTTTCTCTGTGCTATTTCCTGTTGCCTTTCCAAGCACAGAGACTACAAACTAACAAAGGCTAATATCTTACAGGCCATTTAATGTGAACACTAATCTCATTATGGCCTGGGGGAGCAAGGGCTGCTTGGAAAAACAGCACTTAATATGGAGTAAAATAATGGGGGGTTTAAGTTCTCTTGATAGGATTTATTTCATATTTTTATGTTACAGCTCCAGCTACTTTGACCACCTCGGAAAGTTTGTCTCAATGATCGCTGGAGTCAGTTTGCACCTGAAAAACCACAGGCTGTTGTGAAATGGCTGATAATTCCAAAGTCTTGTATTAGTTCATTGCCATTAGTGTGACTGAAGATCTAAAGACACATTCTCCTCCTAGTTACGGTGCTATAGCCCTATTGAATTCAATGAGAGGGGAGTTTGAGTTTCACAATATGAAAACATCCGGTCCTGCTGTGGTCCCAAATGCAGGCAGAACTCATGTTGATCATACTGAGGGCTTGCAGCATTTACCTTTGGTTTCATGCTGTGGGCCAGATCCTCAGATGGTGAAAATTGGTACAGCTCCATTGGCTTCTGTGAAAGAAGGCTGATTTACCCCATGGGAAGATCTGGCCCCAGCTGTCTTTATCCTGTTACGTGAGAGATGCACAAGGGAGACTCGCATAGGGAAAATAAGAGGAAATTGTTATTTTAAAAACTTTTTTTTCAGAATTATTTGCAACTTTTAAAAAGTGTGTTATTAATAGCACTTATGGAAATGTCATATGTTCAAAGTGTTGAACAAACCAACCAGTTTCACTCCCTGAACTATAATGCTAGTGAAGTTTCCTCTGTGACCTATGCGTGTATGAAGAATGACACAATTACTATGATAGAACAGGTCATATCATAAATCTGAGAGCTTATTGCAAATATAGAGAAAATTAGCTTTTATATGTCATATGGCCCAACCTTCCTCCTCAAATCATCTAGGAGTAGCTCCAGTGAGACATTGAGAATACACACTTTATACGTAAGATGGACCAAAGCCGGCAGGTCAGGAGAGATATTAGTGCAACCCAGCTTGGTGGATACACCAAGTTCAGAAGAAGTGATCCTGGAAATTAGGTTTCTCTGTTCTGTTGTTCTTGCGTCGCAGTCTAATCTCTTCCCAAGGAAGCTCCGGCTCTGCATTCACCTGCACTCTCCTTGAACACTGTCCAAGAAATGCACGATCCAATCATTTCCAACATTTTGGCCCATTCCCATATAAAGCAAAAGGAAGCTGGAGGAGTCCAGGACGGTGTCAGGAGCTGATTTCAGGTATATCCTTGTGGACTGATGAAGGCTGAACATTTATTTCTTCTGCTTTGAATCTTGAGTTTTTCTCTTTTGCTTCCATGTCAGGCAATCATCCTGGGCTCATGAAAAGCCTGATGAAGCTTTAGAATGACTTAAATCACTGGTTTTAATAAAGAAAATAATGCAGTGCAATCTGTTCTTTTAATTAACAAACAAGATGTAGGTGGTTTGTTCCATTAAGTGGCTAACAAGCAGTTGGATTCTTTCCCTTGACTATAAATGATTGAGAACTCCCGAGTTTAGGAGGAAGTAAGACCTGTGGAGATTTCAGGATGACAAGAGGGACTGGAAGACTTGGGAAGGAGATCATCTCTCGGACACAGCTAGATTCTTTCTGGTCCCCAGTTATTAATGGGCTTTGGACCTGGCCTTGGACATCTGTAATCATAATTGCCTGATAGTTGTTCAATAGACTTTTTTATCTATCAGGAACAGTGGTGCAAGTAGAAATCATTTCTTGCCGGTACTGGGCTGATGGGAGGGACACAAGGGGGGGCACGTGACCTCCCCACATGACCCTCCATGTGACTCCTCCCCACCCCATCCCCAGCCCAGCAACTGATAAGCAGTTGATCAAAATCACCTTCTCTGATCCCTTGGGGCCAAAATCCTGTTCCCATTGAGATCAAAAGGAGTTTTGCTATTGAGTTCAATGGGAACAGGCTTTGACATTTGGAGAGGAAAGAACAAAACCACTCAAGCAAGGGCTGTGTTGCTTGTACCACAGGTATCAAAGGCTGCTGACTCGTGAAAAAGTCAGCAGACATCTGATCTTTGACTATTGCAAGGGAGAAATCAGCAATCAATGAGGCTAAAACAGTCTCTGTACCATATCCAACTCATAAGTCCATCTGCAAAGGGTCAAGGAAATATGAAGGCTTCAGATTACCTGAAAGTCCTCAGTCCCTTGGTTAGAATGCTCCCATTAGTATATGTTCATAGACCAGAGGCTGGAGCAGGAAAGAGGCCAGAGCAGGAAAGAGGTAAAATGGATAGGTTTCCAGGCCAGGGCCTTTTGACTTCTGCCAAGTGCCAAGTAAAGGGAAATCTGTTCTTACTGCAGAAGATGGTGTTTGGAGTCACATGGGCAAGTTACATGTCCATCACCCCCACCCATATTCTAGTTAGATTAGAACAGTCACAAAAAGTCCATTAAGTGTAGACAGGTGTTTTCCAGGGTCCATAGTGAGCTAAGTGTTCCTTAATGGGCCATTCAACTTGATTTGTCCCTTCATGTGCTGGCTGAATACCTTGTGGGCTTTACCACAGGAGCAAACATGTAGTAAACATAGCGAATATTCATAACTTCAGATACCAAGATGAATATAGATGCATAGAAATAGCATAATCATAAGTACCAGCTATTTCACCTACATGACTATTCCCAAAAGAGATTCTGAAAAATCACACCACATACCTCAGAGCCTATGTGCCAGCACCATGCCCCACTGGAGTTTTGTTATCTGTTATGTAACAACAGAGATGGAGCCAGTGACATGACTCCGTTTAGCTTAAAAAGGCAAGGTTAATTTTTAGCCGTTCAGGTGTGACGGCACCTTTAGTCCGTGAGGGCGTACTGGCTGGCACACATTCAGGTTAATGGGCTTCAGTGTTCCTTTGCAGTTAACTTTTTAATGTTCATAAGCCTGGCATGTGCTGAGGTGGTTTAAAGCAGGGGTCCCCAACGCAGTGCCCGCGGGCGCCATGGCGCCCACCGGGGCATCCATGTGCGCCCGCCTCCTGGCCGCCAGACAAGCAGCCGTTGAAATGCCGCCGTGAAGCGGCAATGTCAAGAAGCGCTACCGCCAAATTTCAGCGGCATTTCGGTGGCGACGCCTCTTGACGTTGCCGCTTCAGGGCGGCATTTCGGCAGCTGCTTGTCCGGCGGCCACAGTCGTCCGGCGCCTGCCCCACGGAAAAGGTTGGGGACCACTGGTTTAAAGCATAACACAGGCCCTTATGTTTGCAAATCTGTGAACCTCTGCCTCTTTGAGATTTTATTATTATTATTATTATTATTATTTTTGTTGTTGGTCATAATGTGGGAGGGGCTCCTCTTCGCCCTCTGCTCATGAGGTTATGTATGTGTCTTGTGGCACTTTTCTGAACACCAGTTGGAAGGAATTTTTTTTTCAGTAAGTGTGGACTGATTCTTTTCTCTTAGAAGGCATGTAATTTTTTCAGCTTCACACCGATTAACACAGAAAACAATTGGGGCCAGCTGTTAAACTTTCTTCAAATTCCTAGAAATTTAAGTTCAGCTATATTTTCCAGTACAGTGATGAAATGGGTGTTTGTATATACAAACATCAACATGCTTAACTACTCACTTTCCCCCCGAATATGTAGTATTTCAGTCTGTTTATATGGAATATGGGAGTTTCGTGAGGAGCTATTTCAGTATATGTATGACTTATTAAAAGACAAATTTTAAGTAGGACTGTATCCTAAACTGCATTATGATATCGTACTCAAACATTGCATTTCAATGGGAGATTCAACTTCCTTTATAGGAACAGAACAGACTTCTCAAACGCTTACCACAAAAGTGGTCCATAGACATGCAAATAGTCCCATTGTCTTCAATGGGATTTATCAAATGATTAAGGGTTTACAGGATTAGGTTCCAAGTTTGTAAATTGTCCTGGATGAAACTGACAATGCCTGAGCTGTCAGATCAGAAGGAGCTTAATTCGAATAAAGGTGGGCAGGTGTGTGATAAGTCTTAGCTCTGTTGCTAAGATGAGGAACATATTTTCAGCAAAGTTCTTGGCAGATTCCCCAGGCAGCTGGTTTAAGGACATCAGTGTCTGGCATTATAATCTTCACTTATAGTTCTCTGACCCACAAAGCTGGAAAATGAGGCATTTGTTTTCTTTGTTTTGCTGCTCCAGTTCCAGTTAGCAAAATGCACATTAGACTAGTTTGGCTGCAAAGAAGAATTCTACGTACACTAGGGTCAACACCTGATTCCTGTCAGGCTGCAGAACTGGGCTGACATCAGAATCCAAACCTCCTCTGGTCAGTCCAAGCAAAGACATTCCTCTAATGATTTGGACTTAATGTGATGCAGTATGGATGTCATGGATAGTTCAGACCAATGGGGAGAAACAGAATCAAAAACACTGTTTAAACACGTTCAGTCCTCCCCACATTCCTCCCCTCTTGAGGACTCCTGATCAATTTAACAGCACAATGCATATGCTAACAAACTTAAACAAAGCCTTTGTTTAAGTTTGTTAGCATATGCATTGTGCTGTTAAAGCCATATAAAGAATAAATGCCCTCCCTAGCCCTGTTCTGCTCCTTTAAGAAACAGAGCTCAGTCCCACCCCACCACTGGAGAGGGGGGCTAGCGCCAAGTCTTTCTGGTACCCTGTACCCCCTAAAAATCTCTTGCTGGTACTGCGTACTGGAACGTACCACCCTACTTGCACTCCTGAACAGGAATCAATGACCACGGTATCTAAACCCAATGCAGAGAATCAAAGCAAATAACATAATTCCAGAAAAGAACTCAAAAAAGGGAACTCTGCTGTCTGTGGGGCAGACAGCTGTGGAGGATGGGGGTATGGGTCTAAAAATAGCCTTGCTCTGTACATTGTTGAGAAACTCTGTGAAAAAAATCGTTGGCCTCAGCGCAAAGACTAGTGGAGAAATGTCTCCCACATAAAATTGCCATCACAGCTGGCAGGGACTAACTGAAGTGCCCTTTCACACCAAGTGGTGGTCCCTCCTGGTCAGTATTCAGGCACATCGAGGGGGAGCTTGTCCTGACACTGCCTGCTTTGTATGTGCTCTGGGGCTAAGTGGAGGATTTGCCAAAATGGGTTATGCTCCCCAGCTCGTATTTAGGAATTGACATAAGCGGCCTGCTATTGGAAGGTGCTGAGCATCCAGCACCTTCCAGTGAAGCCAAATGGTAGTTGCTGGGTGCTCAGCACCTCTGAAAGCAGACCACTTCTTTAGGTGTCTAAATATAGATTTAGGAGTGCAACTTACGTCCCTACTTTGGAAAGTCTCCAGAGCTGTCACCATGACACTGTTCTCCAGCGCTGAAATTCATTTAAAGCCCCACTCCAAAGGAACCCTTCGAAGATCTTGGTCTAAAAAGCACCAGAGCTTTTCAGGGATAGCTCAGTGGTTTGAGCATTGGCCTGCTAAACCCAGGGTTGTGAGTTCAATCCTTGAGGGGACCATTTAGGGATCCAAGGTAAAAATCTGTCTGGGGATTGGCCCTGCTTTGAGCAGGGGGTTGGACTAGATGATCTCCTGAGGTCCCTTCCAACCCTGATATTCTATGAATGCAGCTTGCAACCTTTTAATCTACCACTCAGATCCTGAAGCTAGAAAGGGGGATCTGTGCATTATAAGCGCTGCTCATAGGACAACACGGAACAGGGCTCTGTGCATCAAGGGTGAGATTGATTTGATGGTGATATTTATCTTACTGTGGCAACAATAAGATGAGAATAACCCTTCCTTTAGCTAGCACCTTCCATCCACAGCTCTTCACAAACGCTAATGAACGGAGGCTCACAACAGCCTTTTGAGGAGAGAAAAATCAAACAGCATCTCTCAGGCCATGCTCTTTTGATCTCTGCAAGCAGCAGCTCTCAAATGGCAAGAAAATCTTTGCAGCTCAGTAAAGAGGAGCAGATACTCAGACCAGAGGTGACAGATGCATCGATCACTCTAATTGAAGAGGCTCAATAGGATTCTGTCTAGCCGTAAAGGGACACCTTTTCAAAGAGACCCGAGCTGCAGCTTTTCCTTCACAATTATTTGTCTGGAATTGGGTGTTCCAGTCTCTGGGTCGAAATCCCCGAATCCTTACTCCTGCAAAACTCCCACTGAGCAGTGTCAAGGGACTGGATCTCTCATGGACATCCAGGGGAGTGGCACATGCTCAACACCTCTCAAGATGTGGCCTATCAGGAGTTGAGCCGGAGCGAGAACAGGGTAAACACAAAGTACAGTGCGAGTGAGGGCTCCTCGGAACCGCTGATGTCTCAGACCAGTTGCCTGAACACTGACCTGCAGGGACTGCTGGTAGGGATGAAAGGGCACTTACATTAATCCTTGACCTAGAGATAGGCAAGGGCCCAGCTGACACTCCGGCACAAATCTGCACAGCTCTGGGGTGGGTGCAGTTTCTGCTATCCCACCCTTTCAGGATAGTCCATTATCCTCCAATTGGTCCTAGACAAAACAAACAGCTGGTTCTCAGTCTGTAATCCTCAGGGAACCATTGCCCAAGCATAGTCTGTAGAATACAAACCACTTATATCATATCTGCCTGGTTGCTTTTGTTTTCCTCTATGGTAACAAAGACATTTACAGCAAAAGGCCTGAGATTTCCTTGCCTCCTCTAAAGTGCCATGAGCACAGGAAATATGTTTAAGGCTCCACCCTGCAATGGCAGCTAGCTTCCTGTTTGGGGACAGAAATAGGCTGGGTAAGCAGAAGGTCAGAGCAGTTCAATGGTGCAATAGGAGAACCCCATGACTCTAGCTGCCCTGGGAATCCACAGGCTGGCAGGGAGTGAGAGACATAAACTGATGTTTTCTGGAGTCACAACTGATTATAAAATACTCAACCCAATCATATGGATTGAAAACACAATGGGCCAGATCCTTACCTTTTGTAAAGGGCTGAAACTCCACGGAGTCAATGGAGCTGCGCCCATTTACACCAACAGTGCATCTGGCCTAATGTCTTGAACCAACAACATGTATCTACGCTGTTCCCACAGAAATACAGATATGATAGGCATCAGCTAGATTCCATGCATGTGGCACAGGAAATAAACACTGGCTTCATTCTGCATTATCTACAGATGCATTGTAAAGAGCCAGCTAGCTCATTATTGGGTATCATTACCATAGTCCAACATCCAGCTAGCGGAGGGATCCATAATCATTAAAACAGGTGCCAGAAGTGAGTGGCAGCAACTTGGGAGCAGGCTGAGAAGGGAAAAGCTGGACAGCAGTTAGCTTAGGAGTTGGGGCTTTGGAGGGCCGGAGAGCTGAGAGTTGCAACAGGAAGATATGGTGCTTCAGCCCCCAGGCAGAAGGCCAATGCGAAGGGGTCACACTGACTCCTGGATACCCTTATACCCATGTGCTGGACTGTCCCTCTGGGCTAAACTGAGAACTGGGATTTATCTTGTAACCGTTAAAACAAGCATGCCCAGGGCGCAGCTGTTATTTCTGGCAGTCCTAGGAAAAGAATCAATCTTCAGTTATATAAAGTGTGCAAAGGTTTTGGGGAACCCACTGAGAGTTAGAGCCTGAAGCCCTTGTGCTTGGAGTGCCTACACACCTTGCCTCTGAGCTTGTGGTACGCCCAGCACACGACTAACACTCAGGGTACAGTGGTACTCACAGCAATAGCCTGCTGGGGTCTCAGTTGAGGCCTTGGTCCTTTTCCTGAGATGGACAGGAGAGGGCAGCATATTGAATCACCAAGGCTGTGCAATTGGGCCCCATGGAACTCCCTCCCTCTGAAGATACAGACATTTCGGTCAAGCCAGATACCTCCCCAGTTCTATCCCCTTTGGAGATTACATCTTCACTGGCTTTTTTGCCTTGGGAAGCTACTTATGGGGCCAAAATGACATTGGATCTCATCTCACAATCTTCCTAGCATCCAGGAGCAGTTACTGTGCAAAGACAAGAGCTCCCATTACAATGGCCCCAGGAATGGCCCCCTGAGACATTGCTCTAATAGTCTGGAGATCTGCATTTTAGCCCTTGTTCTGCTAGAAACTCGCTATGTGACCTTGGACAAGTCTCTCTGTGCCCCACTGTGACAGGGGGCTCTACTCACTTCCTGGCAGTTCTGGGGGATTAGCTCCGTCAGGCCGACACCCCTTCCAGCAGTTATACCCTGTCAATTTCTCCTCTGCAGCCCGTCTCTCACTCCAGAACCGCAGCATCCTCTTTGTCACTCAGCCCTCTGACCAGGTCACTATTGTAGTTACTCCTTGGGGCGTGTATGTGGGGTGAATGTATCAAGGTTCCTGCTCTTCAGTAGCCTCAGGCAGTCTTCCACTTCACTGCTTCACAGTGCCACTCCCGCAGTGACTGGTAGGAGAACCCAGGCCCACCCTCTACTCCGGGTTCCAGCTCAGCCTCAGGGACCCTCTACACAGCAGCCAGGGTCCATTTCCTGCACCTTGCTCCCTTTCCCTGAGCTGCTTCCAAACCATCTGGCCCTCCCCACTCCTCTGGGTTTTCCAGTCTCTTCCCTCCATCCTCCCAGGGAGTAACTTTAGGCAATTCATCTCTGCAGTATACCCCCTCCCCAAACACTCCTCCCTTTTCCCAGGGGGTGATTGCAAACTTCTCCCTGCTGCCCTTTCTGCTTCCAATTTCCTGTCCTTAGTATAAATCCCACCTGTCCCTCTCAGGTGAGCTTCTCTCTAAGTAGCTGCCTCCAGCCTAAAGTTTACCCATTTGCAGCCTAATTAGCTGATTGGCCCCCCTGGTCCAACTCAGCTCTTGCAGGGCCAGTGTGGGGAGCACACCCCACCACGCTCATACTGCCACCAACCCCAAACATTCAAAAAGCACGAGATTGGCTTAAAATCATACGATTTCAAAACCCAGTACATTTGATGTTCTTTTTATTTGGCTTCTGGTGTTTGCACTTTTAAGGGTCACATTTTCCAACTTTTCCCTGCAACCACGAGGGCTAGACATTTACTTTTAAAAAAGCTGAGATTCTCATGCAATGCAGTGGCAACACTCCATTGAATTTCCTTATTGTTATGAGGTTTGACTCACGAATATTTATAAAGTGCTTTTGAGATCCTCAGATGGAAGGCACAGGGTGAAATTCACCCCTTTGCGAAGGACTTAAGTGGAGTATACCCTTGTACTGGCTGTCTGCCTCAGGTGAATTTCACTGTGGAGAGAACGAAGTATCATTAACCATCATGTCACAGGATGACTGGCCCTTTAAAGGGAGATGGGTCCAGCCCTACCTATGACTCACTTAGTTTGCCTTCCCAGGTGGAGAAAATGAACAATGTCACAGGACAGGCATGCCATATGGATAAATCAGGCCTTCTGTGGGTAAATAAAACAGAAGCCTGTGGAGTGCAAAGGGGAGAGAAGAAAAGCTTTTAGGTAGGAAGCTCTGGGAGTCCTTGCTTCATAGAGAAGCACACAGACAGACTCTCCATAGCTCTCAGGCAGAGGGCCTCAGGGGCAGAGGGGCTGCCAGGGCAGGCCAAATTTCAGTGAGTGCTGTCACAACCCCACCTTTTGAGCATTCCACCCTTTGTTAATAAACCCAGCCCCCAAGATGCATTAAAGCCTATGTTACTTGACACATTAAAGCCTATGTTGAAGTTATTAGGGAGCCCAAGAACAGGAAACAGAGGCAGCGGCTAGCCAAAAGCCAGTCCAGATAGGTGGTGCTGTGACATATCTCTATTTTGATCATGAAAAATGTAAATGCAAGACAACCCAAACACTTGAATCACAAATTCCAATACTAAATCCTGTTCACATTCCTAGGAAATGCCCCTATACTGAGCAGGTCTGATTCCTACCAGCAGAGGGTAGGAGTGCACATACATACATATTTTATCCTCTAAACTAACCAGCAAAAAAATCTCATTTTCTGAAAAGAAACACTCCCAGATTTTTGCCTATTATCTGGAAAGACAATTGTTGAGGCATGTCTTTCAAAGGAAGCCACACAATTCATAAACTCACTTTGTTTGACCTCCCAACTACCCTCCACGGCTGAGACAAAAATAAACCACATAAGCAAATAGGCCTTTTATAGGCCAACTTTTCAAACGTGGTTTCACTCTTGCAGGTGCAGTTTTGTACCCATGATTATTTGCACTAACAGTTCAGGACGCTTAGATGTCTACAGGTATGTCCCTGATTTACAGGAGCAATTGGGGTTTTAAACGTCTGAGTGACCTAAATTGCAAAATCGAGCCCTGGTGAAGACCTGGATGAAATTACGGCCTTTCTGCACACTTACCCATTGTGCACATGCCTGAGTGTTTTATGCAGGCCCTAACAGATGCTCACATACCCACTGCACCGTCCTTTGAAAATTTGGCCCTTTAATTTTTAATTCTTCAGTAGGATGAGACGTAAAGCAACTAACTCCAGCTCTTCTGAAAATAGAGACCTCAATATTTTATTAATAGTGATATGCAATGCAAGGATATTTCTCTTCCTCATTTGGAGACTTTTCCTGATTACACAAGAGCACTCATTTCACTCTCAGCTCTCTCCTCACTACAACGACTGCTCTTGGTTTTGAACTAAAGGAGCGCTCAGGAGTTAGAGAGATGTTGTTCCTGCAGCTTTTCTCTGCTTTGATTTTCTTCAGCCAAGGCCAAGGAGTGGCTCCTTACTCACTGCAGAACTGTGTGGTCCATGGAAAGTGGAGCAAAACGATAAAGGTGCTGTGCTATCATCAGAACTTGTCACAAGTCCCAAGTGATCTTCCCTGGAATGTAAGCAGCTTAGATCTGTCTGAGAATCGGATTGCAAGCCTGAGGCAGAGTGACTTCAGCAAACTGAGTCTGTTGCAAGTCTTGAATGTTTCTCAGAACCAAATTCATCTAATTGAAGAAGGCACTTTTACTTACACAAGTAGCCTAAAGATCTTGAACCTCACTTCAAACCAGCTGAGAGTTATTTCCAGCTCTATGTTTGATGGGCTAGGGAACCTTACAGTCTTGCTACTTAGGAAAAATAATATTGACAGGATTGAGCCATCTGCCTTTGCCCACCTGATGAAGTTAAAGGTAATTGATTTATCATCAAACAAGTTACATTCTCTGAATGCTTTGGATGTTGTGTTTAAGGTAAAATCTTTGGAAGAGCTGCACATAAGAGAGAACAATATAACACATTTCAGGACCAAAGATAATGTGCCCATGTGGCTTCGTGAACTGGATGCATCCCATAACCCAATCTCTTTCATTGATGTTGCAACTGATGCTTTGTATAGACTTCTTTCACTGGATTTATCTTTCTCTGGCACCCATAACCACATTACATGGATTATACAAGACCCTTGTTTCCTGAAAGGGTTAAAGAGATTATATTTAGGAGGGATATTGATGACACCACTAGACATATTGGCTGTGGTCCAAAAACTGAATTGCTCTTTGCTAGAGGAGATCCACCTAAATGAGTTGAACTTGACTGATTCTGACAATCTCATAGAAAAGGTATGCCTTTGGCACCGCAATGTCAAGACTCTTAACTTACAAGGCAATAAATTCGAAAGCATTAAAGGAATTGTCTTTGAAAACTGCACTCATCTATGGCATTTGGATCTGGCACACAACAGGTTAAAAGTGGTGCCGTGTATATCTTTTCAGCCCCTGAATTCTTTACAGAGTCTTTCCTTGGCAAACAATGAGTTCACTGCAGTACCAAATGCAATTTCGAATATAATGTCTCTGAAAAGTCTGGATCTCAGCTTTAACCAAATTAGGAAAATTGTCCCAAATGACTTTGCCAATCTAAAGAACCTGGAGCACCTCACTCTAACTGGAAACAGAATCACTAAGATCAACTCAGATTTGTTTCCAGATCTACACAATTTGTTGGAATTAAATATGGGAACGAACCTCCTTTTGGAAATCTCACGACCTTTTTCAGATAGTTTAGGGAAGCTGGAAAAAATGGAACTAGCAGGAAATAAGATGAGCTCCATCAAGAAAGAAACTTTTAGGAATCTGACTTCTCTGCAGTTTCTCAGCCTGCTGGACAACCAAATTAGCACAATAGAACCCGGAGCCTTTGAAGGTCTGAGCCACCTGCAGACACTGCTTCTTGGCACTAATAAGATCACCAAGGAAACTTTGCAGAAAGGCATCTTCCAGGGAGTAAACTCATTGGTTGACCTTCAGCTTTTTGAAAATTACATCTCCTATGAGACATCTGGAGAACTTGACAACCCTCCCTTCATTCTCCTGAAGTCCTTAAAATACCTCTCTCTGAACAGCCAACGTCATAGAGGGCTTCTGAATTTCCCATCTAACTTCTTGCAGGGGTTGGAATCAATAGTGAGAATCCATGCAGGCAACTTGCCCATCACTGATTTGGATCCAGCCACCTTTAGTTACACCCCTACCCTCCAAGAACTGGATTTGAGCTGCAATCCTATCAATCCCATTAGCCCAGCTCTGCTCCAGCCTGGACCGAAGCTGACAGAGCTACATCTCAATAAAATAGGGCTGCAGTCTCTTGATTTTGTTCTCCACATAAACTTTTCTAAGCTGTCCATACTCAGGGTGTCTGGAAACAAACTAAATGTAATTGAACTTAAACACATAAGGGCTTTACCTGACCTTACCTTTTTGGATCTTAGACAAAATCCTTACACTTGTTCTTGCGATAACCAAATGTTCCTCAGTTGGTCTCTTCATGACTTAAAAACTCAAGTGCTCTATTTCTACCAGTACACCTGTGCTTTCCCACTTGCCAGTAAGGGAAGGAAACTGTGGGCCTTCCACACCTCCTCCTGCACAGTCAACCATGAGTTTATCCTGTTTGTTACGAATACAACCACAATTATTTTGCTGATGATAGTATGCATCTGTTTTCGCTGGAGGTGGCAAGGGATTTATGCTTATCACCTGCTACTTGCCTATATTCATGACAAGAGGTACAAAAGGATGAGGCAACATACAAAATACGACTATGACGCGTTTGTCTCGTACAACACGCATGACCGGGAGTGGGTGATCAATGAGCTCCTTCCCACACTGGAAGACAAATACCACTGGAGGCTATGTCTGCACCACCGTGACTTTGAACCAGGGAAGTGCATCCTGAAGAACATTGTGGAAAACATCTATGCCAGCAGGAAGACCATTTGTGTCATAACCCGCCACTACCTGGAAAGTGAGTGGTGCTCTAAGGAGATCCAGATAGCCAGTTTTCGCCTCTTTGATGAACACAAGGATGTCCTGATCCTGATTTTCCTGGAACACATCCCCAGTGGTAGTCTATCATCCTACCACAGAATGAGAAAACTGGTGAAGAAGAAAACATACCTCATGTGGCCCCAGGAGGAGAAGGAGATTCCACTGTTTTGGCATAAACTCAACATGGCCTTGAAGACAAGTGAGGGGAAAGAGGATGAAGATCCTATTTTGTCTAGGATCATTCCAGATGAAGATCAGTAAAGACAGTGGCCTGCAGTGACTCTCTCTGTCTGCTTATGACATTTCTGATGGGGCCATCTCTGCGACTTCTAGATATCAGCCTGGATATTGAAGACACTAATGTCCAGTATTTGAAATTATTTGGCTTCCCCTCACTGCAGAGGACTGTGACAGTGGCACTTGCATTACAAAGAGGTTAGTACTAAAACCACCTGCACATTGCCAGGCCACAGTTGAGGCTTATAGACTGTGCCAGTGACTGTATGTGTGTGTGAAGCTTGCATTGATACTATGTGTTTTTGTACCTGTTCTGTGGCTAAACAGAAGCCTTGAGTCTGCAGGGCCATCAAGCTTAATTTACTGAAATTTGTTAATTGGGTTTTAATGCGCTTTAAAAATGTAAAAAAAGGAAAGAAAGAAAGAAAGAAAGAAAGAAAGAGCTCAGTAGCAAAGCTAAGTAATTGTGAACCAAAGAGAGCAAACCTGGGGTAGAAAAGAATGATAGAAACAACCTTTGCAAACCCAAAACAAAAACTTAACAAAATTATGAATGCCTTCCTGTCTGCAGCTGTTTGGCACAGTGAACATATAACCTTTCTGTGAAACTATTTTAAAACAATTTGCAAATCACCTTTAAGAAAAGGTTAGGTACAAACTTTCATTTTCAAACTCCCTGAAGTTATGTAAATCCTGCTTCGAGGCCATTAAAGAGAACAACTGCATAGAGATAAAGCTCTACTATGAACTTTTAATTATCTTTACACTTGTTAAAATCTAATGTTTAGGTTAATTTCTACATTTCATTTTTTAATCTTTAGGACAAGAGATTGATTACCAGTGTCAATCAGGACAGGGAGAAAATATCCACACTAAGTCCTGCTCTACACACTGTGTTTATACTGGTAGAACCATGTTGGCTGGTTTGTAATTTTTAATGAAATGATACTGGTACAACCCCTAGAGTGGATGCAGTTATCACAGTATAAAAGAGCTTGTACCACTATTGCTTATATGGAGATATACCTATCTCATAGAGCTGGAAGGGACCCTGAAAGGTCATCAAGTCCAGCCCCCTGCCTTCACTAGCAGGACCAAGTACAGATTTTTGCCTACGTGGCCCCCTTGAGGATTGAACTCACAACCCTGAATTTAGTAGGCCAATGCTCAAACCACTGAGCTATCCCTCCCCCCATTGCACTTCCCATACAGGAATACCAGTATATATATATAAGAATATACCAATATAGCACTGTTTTATAGATATATAGCTGTGTCCACATGAGAGGGATTGTACCGCTTTAGTTATAGCGGTATCATTAAAATGGTACAACTTTTGTGTGTACATAAGACCTAAGGCTTAAATGCAGTAAAGCATTTAAGCACATGCTTAATTTTAAGCAAGTGTTCAGATCCTGTGGTGATGAGCAAGGTCTGGGAACCAATGTAGAATAGAATAGAAGCATGTGACTAGTCCCACTGAACTAGAGCTGGATTTTTCAACAAAACAGTTTTGTTGGAAAATGCCAATTTGTTGAACTTGAAATATTTCACGAAAACACGAACTACACACAGGCAGGGCTCTATCCGAAATCCACCAGCTCGGGGGCCTGCAGCACTGAGCAGTCTCACTATGCAGACTGCCCTATGGTTTCAAGGTCTCTGCTCTGGACCCAAGAGCCTGAAAGGCTTTAGAGGCTCTCAAGGCTTCCAGGCTCCCAGCCACAGAACTGGAAGACTGGGAGCCCTGGCTCCTAAGCAGCCTGATGGGGAGTCAGGATCCTAAAAGTCCTGGGAACCACAGCTGAGCTGGAAGCTCAGGCTCAAATTCACAGAGAAATTTTTGCAACAAAATGTTTTGATTATTTCAAACTGATTTTCCCCCCCAGATTTTCCCTTTTGCAGGGAATTTCAAAATTCTATGTGCATTTCTAAACAGAACTTTATTTTTTAGTTTGGAATTTCCCACAGAATGAAAATTCCGACTTTCAACCAGCTCTAGTCTTAATGGCTTTGCTAGACTGGGCCCTTACTTCCTACTCTGGCATAAGCAACTGGATTGTGAGGGATTCTCTGTTACAAGAAGACACCTTGTGATAAATGAAGAGGGGGTGGAGCTCCCTTTTCTGGACACCCAACCAGCCAGTAGCTATAAAATCCCTCTTAGTAGCTGTTCTCTAATTGCTCTACTTGTAAAGGGTTAAAAAGTCTCACTGCTATGCAGGGGCGCCTCCAGGCACCAGGGCAGCAAGCGCGTGCCTGGGGCGGGAAGCCGCAGGGGGCGGCGTGCCAGTCGTCGTGAGGGCGGCAGTCAGGCAGCCTTCGGGAGGTCCGCCGGTCCCGCAGCTTCAGCAGCAATTTGGCGGCAGGACCGGCAGATCACCCGCAGAAACGCTGCCAAATCCGCGTGACCAGCGGACCACCCGCAGGCATACCACTGAAGGCCGCCTGACTGCTGTGCTTGGGGCAGCAAAAAACATAGAGCCGCCCCTGCTGCTATGCATAGGTAAAAGGAAGTGAGTGGGCACCTGGCCAAAAGAGCCAATGGGAAGGCTAGAACTTTTTAAAATTGAAACAAGACTCCCCTTTTGTCTGTCTGTTGTTCTCCCGGGGAGAGGCGAACAGGACAGAGCTATGATGTAAGAGCTTGGGCCAGGTATGAAAAAATCATCAGTATCATACCTAGAAACTACTCATTTAAAATCCCAGATATGTAAGTAGCTCAGGAAATGTCTAGGAAGACGCAATTAGGTTTATTCCTTGTCTTTCATTATGGCTTGTGGATTCCTCTGTGCTAACCCCAGGTCCTTTTGTTTTGCTTGTAACCTTAAAGATGGACCTCAAGAAAGCTATTCTTGATGCTTAATCCTTGTAGTTGTTTTCTTTTTTTAAATCTAGAAAATGCCTAAATTCCAAGATGTATTTTCTTTCCTTTTTTTTGGTTAATAAAATTTACCTTTTTTAAGAATAGAATTGGATTTTTGTGTCTTAAGAGGTTTGTGCACATGTTGTTTAATTAGCTGGTGACAATAGCTGATTTCTTTTTTTTTTCTTTCTCAGCTCTTCCCCGGAAGGGGGTGGGGGGTGAAAGGGCTTGAGGGTACCCCACAGGAGGGAATTCCCAAGTGCGCCTTCCTGGGTTCTCAAAGGGGTTCTGCACTTGGGTGGTGGCAGCATCTACCAATCCAAGGTCAGAGAAAAGCTGTAACCTTGGGAGTTTAATACAAGCCTGGAGTGGCCAGTATTAATTTTTAGAATCCTTGAGGGCCCCTACCTTCTGCACTTGAAGTGCCAGAGTTGGGGAATTAGCCTTGACACACCTAGACAGATAGTGTGAGTTAACTGGATGGTTTTGGTAATCTAATTTGGTGATATACAGTAGTGGAGTCTTTGTGGATATTCCCACTATAGCTCAGCATTTAAGAGTCACTACAGGATGTTTTAAATGAGCCCATTCTGTTGCATTTTGCTGAGTATGTTTAATAGCTGCTGTCTTAATTCTTTAGCATATGCTAGAAGGGAATTTTTTAGTAAAACAAGGTGAATGATGCAGTATTTATGAAAAGATGACACTCTGGGTCACATCCACCACTGCAGTGACTTCAGTGGAGATGTTCCCATACTCTAATACTCAGCTAATGTCTAATACTTGACTCTTGGCCTCAGTGATCAGTTGTGACAGTGAGATCCACAGATTACTATGGGTTGTGTAAAATGATTTTCTTGTACTAGTTTTAAGTTTGCTGCCTTTTCCTTCCATTAAACATCACTTTGTTTTTATATTGAGAGGGCATCAAATTTGCCTTCTCCAGACCAGTCCTTATTTTGATGCTCCCTCTTCTTTGTTTCCTCTCGAAAATAGTCCCAGTCTTGTCAATTTCTTTTCTTACTGAAGCCTCTCCAGGCATCTAGTTACTACTCCCTGCCTCTGAACCTGCTCTATTTCTGACATATCTTTTTTAAGATGGGCTGATCAGAACTGGACACGCTATTCCATCCAGGGGAAGGTGTACCCTGGATTTATCCAATAGCATTAGAATATCTCTAGCAGTATTTCCTGTCCCCTTCCTTATGCACCCTGACACTTTTTTTTTTTTTACTGCCATTTCACATTGGCAGAAGCTTTCATTGAGCTGTTCACAATGATACCCAGACCTTTTTCCTGGTTAATTAGGGTCTGATTCGTCCACCTTTACTCATGCTGAGTAGCTCCTCACACCATGAATAGGACCACTGGAAACCACCATCACAGTGGCACCAGTTGACACCATTGCTGACAGTTTCAGCAGAGAGCCCAGTGACTGAATGGGCCACAGGTACTGAACTCCCCTTACTTTAGCAGGGATCTGTTGTATTAATCTCAGGGTTGAGGCACATGGACCAGAAGCAGAATTTGGCCTATTGAATGTAACAGCCATTGTATGGGGGCAACTGCTGAACTCTACATCCTGTCAATAACTTCAGCAGCCCAATATTCTGGGTGTCTGAGTCCTGCTAGTGGCTCTCAGAGGAATAATGCTACCTCTGGTTATGTCCCGGTGCCTTGCCCTTGGCTGATGTGTGTCTGATTTGGCCCCTAGCAGCGCAAGATTCTTCTCTACAGCAGCAGCCCAAAAAGCTGTGAGCAGCTCTAAAAATAGATCAGTAAACAGCCTACTCTCTGCTGTAAAAAGCCCCCAGCTGAAGGTCATAGAAAAGCTACAGACCTGGCCACCCTGTTCAGAAGGAAAGCCACAAGGAAGCTGTGCCCTTGTCTCAAGGACATGCTCCTGACATAACAGCATGGGCAGTCGGGAAAGCACTGAGATACTGAGGCAGAATGGGTGTCTTGAAATGAATATCCCAGTGAGTCTGCAAAACCATTCATCCAGATCTAATCTGATGCATAAATATTGTAGCAGTGCCAATAACACAGGAGCTGGCCCGTCTCTAATGCAGAAGCACGTAGATGTTAGCCATGTTACTGCTCTTGTATTAACAACCTTTCCTAACTGCATCAAACAGGTTGTACTGCCCATGACTGGGTATATGATATTTCATAGGTCTCTGCAATCCGATATTTAACCCACCAGTCAGATGGAGAGGCAGTGTTGTTTAATAACTAGACCAAAGTACTTGAACTCAGGTGATCTGAGATTTATTCCCAACTTTGCCAATGACTTCCTGTGTGACTTTGGGCAAATCACTTAAGGTTTAGGCTCCCTTTGTGCCTTTGAAAATCTTTCCCCTCAAATGCAGGGGCCCTCAGTTTCTGTGAAAGGAGGTATTGCTACTTGTCTACTTCACTGGGTTGTTGTGGAATTAAATTTATGAAAAGTTATAATGTGACTGGAGATCCTCAAATGGCAGGAGCAATACAAGGACAAAAGGGCAGATGTTGATCTCATTTACATCAGTGTAAACTTTGAGTAATTCACTGGACTTGCATCAGGTTAACACTGACATACCTGAGATCAGATTCTGTCCCAAAGTCTTTGTACGTGTTATGCTATTTGTGAAGTGCTCCACCCTCGCTCTGATCAG
>NW_020664746.1:1395289-1474298 GCF_002925995.2 Terrapene triunguis | reverse complement strand
CTGTGCCTGCTGCTCCGCCGGGGGGAGCCGCCAGCCCCAGCTAGCCCTCGCCACCAGCCCGCTCTGCCTGAGCCCCTGCTGGGGAGGAGGGACGGCGAGCCCGGCACTTGCTCCCAGCCCAGCAGGAGACGAACTGGAAGGAAGCTCCCCGCCCGAGCCACGGGGACAGACTCCGTTCCCCGTGGGGAGCTGGCTCCTAGGTCGCGCCGGACTCAGTGGGAACCAGCGGGGCCGGGCCGCACCCGGCCCCCTCCCCCCAGACCGAGCCCCTCCAAGGGGGGGGCGCAGCATGGCCACAGCGTGGCTGGAGGAGCCGGGGGGGGGGGGGGGCGCAGCGCGGGTGGGGGAGCCAGGGGGGGGGGGGGGGCGCGGAGCAGCCAGAGGAGGAGCCAAGGGAGGGGCGTGGCCAGAGGAGGAGCCAAGGGTGGCGCCTTTTTTATGTTTGCTCCCTCTGCACTTAGGACCTGGCTACGCCACTGGCTCTGATGTTAAAACAGTAGTCCAGCAAAATTGAATCTAGGCTCTCCTCTCTGACACTGGGTCCCAGCCCCCTATTGTCAACAGCAGCAAGCAGAGTGAATCCTAGCAGGGGGCTCAGAAATAATTATTTTAATTAAACACCCAATTATCAGCACTCACAGGCCACCCATGAGGAGACGCGCTTGACACTCTCTGACCTTTCAGATCACTGCATGGTGTAGCTTGTCATTGAAAGGCTTCCCTCCAATGCTGCTTGGCAAGAGCAGGGGATATCCCTGCTGCCCAGAAGGACGATCTGGTCCTTCTCTCTGATTTCATAGTGACAGATTCACTGGCACTATTGCAAGTATGCTGCTGGATCTGTACTGTATAGAACAGCTGTTTCATTATGGTGTGCACAGCCCCCCTCCCTACCCTGGGATCAAATTAAAAGCTTTGGGGACATTCAGTTGAACAGAAAGAATGACTGAAGTGTGAGCAGTGCTTGGATCAAAGTGATACTGAGCTAATTATATGAGAAAGGTTCTCAACAAAGCAGGAAGTTCAGTTTATCTAATGGAGAGAGAAGAAAGGGGATTTATTCCTTTTGCTTTATCTGGTGATACAGATATAAACATCTCTTCCTTGCTTCATTGCCCCCTGCAAAACAATGAAATACATGAGATTCATAGAGCATTTCAGAGCCTTTAGACAGAGAAAATATTAAAGGGCTGAGGCTAAAAAGTGTGGTGTATTGAAAGTGTGTTAAAATGATAGTCTATCATTTTAAATTCTCAGTGGTTTACCTTACCGGTGCTGCTTGCTGGCGAGGGTATTCTGTCGGGAAGCGTGCAGTAGTAGTCAGTCTGCAAAGATCCAGCCTACAGCAAGGTGAGATGACTTGCAGAAGGTGAGGTCACTGCTTAAATTGTAGAAAGGGAGGTTTAGGTTGGACATTAGGAAAAACTTCCTGTCAGGGTGTTTAAGCACTGGAATAAATTGCCTAGGGAGGTTGCGGAATCTCCATCATTGGAGGTTTTTAAGAGCATGTTAGACAAACACCTGTCAGGGATGGTCTAGATAATACTTAGTCCTGCCTTGAGTGCAGGCGACTGGACTAGAAGACTTCTCAAGGTCCTTTCCAGTCCTAAATTTCTATGATTCCATCAGATTGATTTGTCGCAGGCAATTTTTTTATTGTATTTTGTTGAGGGTGGTGTGTAGGCTGATAGTTCCCAATTTTAAGTTTGAATTAAGTAATTACTTTTTTTCTCTCAGTTGTTTGCAAAACCATCTTTGAAGCTGGGAACGCACGCTTTTTTGCTGATCGGATTTGTCCATCTTCCTCTGACACACACTACAAATCCCCTTGCAACCCACATTTACAATGCCACTAATGCTCTCTGTGGTTTACATCTTTTAAAAAAGAAACCCAAAGTCAGAAGTTTTCATCAATTCATTTTGTTTCTGATACTGACAGGCTGTGCATATGTTGTTAACATCTGTGTAACTTGTGTTTTTTCTCAAAGTCTCAGAGTGAGAACATGGACGTAGAGGCTGTGGCTGCATTTCTGAAAGGCCTGGATGGCTTTTGGACTGTCAATATCATTCACAGCTCTATAAACTAAAGACCAAACTCCACAGTGTAGCCATGCTTATCCATGGGAAAGCTGGAAAGTTATTTCTCCTATAGGGCATGACAGCTGGAAAGGTGCATTATGAAGAGTGTTCATCTTCCTCTGAGGTATCAGGTATTGGTCACTACTAGAGGCAGGATTCCAGAGTAGATGGATCTATGTGTCTAATCCAGTATGGCAGACGGTAGGGTACCATACTAGACGTACCTGTGGACCTGATCTTATATAGCAAGGGGCAGAATACCAGCTTAGGCCTTTGAGTCTGATACATTGTGCCAGAGCTGGATACAGGACTGGATGGACCTATGGATCTGATCTGATATGGGTAAGGCATGGGATACCTGAATGGATAGCTCTATGATGTTCATTCAGATCCTATGTCCTTACTAATGCCATTCACTTAATGTGTTGAACTCCTGCCCATCCAGAAATTAATTTCTCTTTCTTGTACTTGAGAAAAATATTACCTTCTTGCTATTGTAGAAAGATACATACACAAGTACATCTCATAAATTGCCAAGACCCAAATCTTAAAACTGGCATTTATAATGTGGACAGAACAATAGTAGAAACAGGAAATGAGCCGAGGTCATTTCAGTATCATACATCTAGACTTGGAAGAATTAGATTTTTTTTTTATAATTTTGATGGATAATATTGATTTTTAAGCATTTTTTTTCAATTTGTATCAATTTAAATCTTCAGTTGTGCAAAATTATGGGATTTCAGCTTTTTTTATTGTTATTGATTTACATTTTCACAGTTGTAGGAAAGTTGGGGGAATCAGAAATGGTTTAATGACAGTAGATATTGAGATTTAAAAGGTTAAAGCTTTATAACTGTTAAAAATTGTCAGCATCATGTGTCAAAATACACAATGTAAATATCCTTAAATCGAATTCTAATAAGTTCTCAGGCAGCATTTTTCTTACTTTGCCTATTTGTAAATTTCAGTTATTATCTATGGAAATATTTTTGCAGCGGTTTGTGTGTGTGTGTGCAGTGAAATTGACATTCACTGATAAAAGTTGAATTCTTCCAAGCCTACATACATTCTATGATGTTCCTTGAGCCTCATGCAGATGAATGGCATGGTGGAATTGTCCCTGTGATCTTGTGTGCACGCATGCATGGAAAGTGTATGTGTGTGCATGTATATGTTTAAAAAGTGGGCAATACATGTGTTTGTGTGTGTGTGCATGCACATGAACACGTGTGTGCTTAGGCATTGGAATCAAAGGGTTACCTGGGGAGATGATTGTATTGATGCTGATGCCTTTGCTAACTAGAAGCATAGATAGATAGATAGATAGATCTCTTTTCTTTCTGTCCAGACAGCCAAAACACCCATCCAGCTTTCATCATCTCCCATCTTCCCTACTGTGGCCTCCCTAACACCCATATCACCATACAAAATGCAACTGTTAAGATCATCTTCTGGGTTTTGACCAAGTCCCTTTGAATCTCCTCACTGGCTCCCTCGGTTTCATGGCATCAAATTTAACCTTCTTGTCTTCACCTTCAAGGCCTTTCAGAACTCTACTCTCTAAATGTATCAGCTCTTGTCTCTTCTTGTATTACTCTTCCTCCATTCCAGCATGTTATCAGCTTCTCACACACATCTCTGTGCCTTCTTCCTGGCTGCCCTCTATGCCCAGAACATCCTTCCTGAATTGATCCTCTTTCAAATCTTTCAAAACCCATCTCTGCTGTGATGCCTGTAAGAAGTTAGCTAATTAGTAATGGCTTGAGGGACTAGGGTGACCAGACAGCAAGTGTGAAAAATCAGGATAGGGGGTGGGGGGTAATAGGAGCCTATATAAGAAAAAGACCCAAAAATCGGGACTATCCCTATACAATCGGGGCATCTGGTCACCCTATGAGGGACAGATGGGGATAACTGGCATTTACCTTATATATTTAAAATTATCAAGAGAAAAAATAACAAATGTCTATATGTATATTACAAATTGTGTATATTTGATCATACCTCCCTTCGTATGATACTTGTCTTCTTAGATTGTAAGTTCTTCAGGGCAGACACACTGTCTTCATGGGATTCCAATCCTGATTGGAGTCTCTGGGTGCCATTGTAATATAAATATTCAGCTGTGTTGGAACAATTTTTATAGTGAGGGTGCTGAGAGCCATTGAACCAAACTGTAAACTCTGTATATAATGGAAACCACTTTGAGCCAGGGGCTGCGGCTAGGGTGACCAGATGTCCCATTTTTATAGGGACAGTCCTGATATTTGGGGCTTTTTCTTATATAGGCTCCTATTACCCCCTCATCCCTGTCCTGATTTTTCACACTTGCTGTCTGGTCACCCTAGTTGCGGCAGCACCCCTCAGCACTCCTAGTTCCAGCACCTATGTAAGTATTAGTTTTAAGCAGTAATAATAGCAGTAACTTTTCAGCCATCAGATGGCAGCATTGCACAATTTTGCAAATCTAGAGCAGAGAGGTCAATAGCACTCAGATACACCCATATATGGTCTATTTATCGGACAACCTGTTTTTCCAGCTCTTTCAAATAAATGTGACTCAAGCCAAACAGCTTCCCAACTGCTCAAATCCCTTCAAGAGCAGCTATGAAAAATTCTGTAGAGCTTTAAGTGTTTCTCAGTCCTCCTGAGCTGTTTGCATATCATGATCAACAGTAACAGCACGGGTAATTGGGGACACAAAGCTCCTTATTTAGAAATGAGTTGAGGGAGTTGTTCTGAGACATCTCAAGTGCCCTTGAAAGTCCAGTTCCCTTCTCCTGTGATATGTATCCATACTCCGTGGTACAAGATCAACATTCACTTTCAGTGAGAGACCAGTGCAGATATTCTTACTTATGCAAAGAATCAATTACAGAATTTACATGGGAATGAGTTTGGGGCTGACTCTAACTTTGGGCATCCTTATTGATTCTCAAGTATGTGGATTAGTCCAGAATGTGATCAGTGTTGATTAAGATCAGTTTTATTTTCATTGCAGGGAGAGATGGGACTAAAGCAAAACTCAGATCCAAATATCCTGAAGCACAAGGAAGTTTGGATTTGAACTTTGCAGTTCAGAATCATTGCTAACTGCAAGCTTTATCCCTTACTTGGACTTCTTCGTCCCTTTTGGTTTCCTGCTTTGCAGCCACCTTATAGGTAACAAGTGGAGACCAAATGAAATTAGGCAAGTCTCAGAGTTATCACATAGTCACAGCCAAGACTTAGGGCTTGTTGACAGAGAGTTCTTCTACCACTATACCTAAAGCCATTTAGAAACCAATATAGTTAAAACAGTACAACCCCAAGTGTGGTTGCAGATATATAAGGGGAATAGGCTGTACTGGTATAAGCAGCTTTATACTGGTATAATTGCATTCACACTAGGGGTTGTACCGCTTTAACCATATCAGTATAAAGTCACAGTCCTAATCAAAGTAGTTAAATCGGTACATAAACTGTGTGTAGACCAGGCCTTAAATTAGGCTCCTCATCATTCATAAGCATGTGGTTAGCAACCCCACCAGCTGAGCTGAAAGGGAGCTTCTGTGGCTGATCCAGTTAGCAAGAGACATGCCAAGTTGGCATCTAATGGATGCTGCTTTTATAATTTGGCTGCATTTCTTTAGGTACTTTCTGAACAGAGCTGGAGGCCTAAATCTTCTCCCAAATTTAGTCTTGCATGGTGGAGCCCATCCTGACAGTGAGTAATAATGAGTCACAAGGAATTCTCAGTTTCATGCTCTTGCAAAAGAACAATGCAGAGAATGGATCGAGAGGACAAAGAAGGAAAGAACATTTAAAAAGGCAGAAAGAAACAGCAGATCCAGAATATATCTGGCTGACACAAAGCAGCTGCTTAAAGAATTCCCAGCAGAAATTTGCAAGGCATCTCCAAGACTTAGTGCTACACAATTTACAATCCAAAAAGACTCGTAGCTGAACCAAGGTTAGGAGGTAAATCAGATCATGTCAGACCTACCAAAGAAGGATGATAAAACAGAACTTGTGTATGCACAAAAGCAGAGGAGAGCTCCACTCCATTCTTAATTCACCCCTATTGTGCTTCTGGGCCTGAGATACTGCAGCAGGCATCTCAGAATAGCAGGAAGACCTTAGGTGCCACATGTTACTCTGAATTTATTTTTTTATACAATGAAGTCAAGCACTTAACATTAATGTTTCAAAGGTTTTCGGATTTGATTTGGGATCTGATAAGTTGTCAGCAGAGCTTGGATACCATCCACTTTGGGCCATACTCAGAGCTGATGTAAAAGGTGATGTGAATTACAGGTCATGTGTGTACTGGTCAGCAAGATGGTGTACATGGGTGTAACTGACACACTGAAGATCAAGAAGGGGGTATGGAGCAGGAAAAGTGACTAAGGGGATGGGTACAAGAATCAGATCTATGAATACTGCATTTAAGCACAATGTAACATTACTGCTATTTTCCTCAATGTGACCCCAGAGCATTAATTTATTATTATTTATAAAGCACCTAAGTCAGGTACCTGCTCCAAAAAGGTTCTAGAGGAGATCCATCCACTTATAAAAAGGTAAGCTGTTGCAACTCCTTTGACTTCAGTGGGAGTGGACCCATTTACACCTGGTCTGACTTTTAGGCCCTTTATATCTTCAAAGTATTCTTCACCTAGGGTCCCCTCAGCCACTTTGCAAAGAGCCAACCAACCAGCAATATTTAGCAGATTGGTTTGTGGGATGGACAAAAAGTAGCTGTGCATGTGCAGCCAAATTTTCAGAAGTGGCCACTGATTTTGGATACCTCTGTTTTTGGGTGCCCAAGTGTTGCCAGCTTTCATGACATTTGGTGTTTTTCTAAAGCCCCAGCACCCAGAGTCACGTGATTAATTGAGGATCTCAGCTTTGTTAAAAAATTGTCTCTATCCTTCATGTCTGTAGAGAAAACTTGAAAATATTAACCTTAGAGGCTCAAAAATCAGATGCCAAACAAAAAATAACTCAAAATTTAGACTTTTAAAAATCTCATAATTTTTAAGCCAAGCTCATGATTTTTCTGTGGCTTGACTCATGATTTTTTAATACTCAGCATGAGCAGTACTGCCAGCTAGAGACATTGTGGGCTCGATTTTCCAGTGCTGAGTGTTGAACACCAATTGAGCAACTCCCACTAACTGCATTGAATGCTGCAACAGATGCTGAAGATCTCTGAAAATCAGGCCCCGGCTGTCACAAGCTGGGCACCAAAAATGGAAGCACCCACAATCAGATGGCCCCCGTCTGAAGGTGACTGAGATTGCTAGCCCAGGGCCCTGGCTCTGCTTTCCCCAAAGCAAGGCTGACTGCCAGAAACAGAGATCTGGGTCTCTGGGGTGGCTTGGGGGGCTCAGCTGCCCTGGAGCAGGGTCTAACCCGCTGCGTGTGCTTTTGCTGCAAAGCCCACGTGCCCCTCCCTGGCCCCATTCCCACCAAGTTGGCCATGTCAAGTGACAGAGGCCCCTAGTGATTTTGAAAGGCCACTGGCCCTTTAAGGATGCGGGGGGAGGACAGGTGAGGAGGACGGGCGGGCATGCGCCCTTTCCTTTTCACCCTTCCGCCTGGATTCCGAATAGGGTTGTGCGCATGTGCACTTGCGGAAGCGGACGCTGCGTGAAGAGCCAAGCTAGTCATTGACTTTGATTTAACTCCTTATACGCATGTGCGCTGGCTCAACGTCCTCGACTGCCCTCTTAGCTTGCACATGCGCGTTTTTTGTGTCCTGTTGAACATGCACAGTAGCTGCCCCGCCCCGTTCCCAGAGTGCCCTGCGCGGTGAAGAAGCGGCGGCCGCAGAGTGGAGGCATTTTGTGTCCGTGATAGCAGCCGCGCGATATACAAGATGGCGGCGGCTGCTGAGTGAAGTATCAGCGGCGGCGGCCGGGATCCGGCGGTGCCAGCTGCGCTCGGATCCCCAGAGCCTCCCGGTGCCACTCCCGTATCTCTGGAGCGGGCAGAGAGTGTAGTGGCGCCCGGCCGGGGAGTAGGGCAGAGCCGCGGAGGAGGACGCCCGCCGCAGGGGCCCGGCCTAAGCTGAGCGGCGGGGACCAGATTCCTCCTCCGCTGCCGCATCCCACTCCTCCTCCCGGGCGGCGCAGAGGCCCCCCAGGCTCCTTGCTCCAGCGTAGGACCCCCGCCTCACTTCCCCTCAGCGCCGGGAGGGCCGCGAGCCGCCCCTCACCATGGCGAGCAGCAGCGGCTCCAAGGCCGAGTTCATCGTCGGGGGTAAATACAAGCTGGTGCGGAAGATCGGGTCGGGCTCGTTCGGGGACATCTATCTGGCCATCAACATCACCAACGGGGAGGTAAGGGCGCCACGTAGCCCCGCAGGGAGCCCCGGGACTCATCCCTTCTGGGAGTCCCCGCTCCGGGGCACGTACCCAGTGACCCTCATCGAGCCGGGGTCCTGTCAGCACAGGGAGCCCAGGCCCCTGCGGTTGGTTTCACCAAGAGATTGGGCGATCAGCGTACCCGCCGGGGTGGTTAGTCCGCTACCAGAGGGAGGCTGGCCCTTCGCAGGAGAAACTTACCTGGTGATAGCACATCGATTCGGGGGAGCTCCACTTACCCTGGGATGGGTGGTAGAGTTAGGAACATCCCCTCTTCTCCCCTCCGCCCCCAAAGGGATATGTCCCTTGCCATCAGCAGCGCAGGGGACCGTCTTCCCCTCCCCCAGTCATCCATCCCTTTCCCCTTTGAGGGGGGGCACACTTCCCTGGCACTCAACATATGGGGAGAAACACAGAAGACCCCCCTACTCTTCAGTTTTCTTCTTTTTCCTGTCTCCATCCCACATTTTTCCGAGCCACGAAGAAACAACTCCTATCTCGATTAGTCGTATGGATCTGAAGACTAAACATCTCTAGTCCTATTTCCCTCCCAGGATGGATATTTATGCACAAATCAGCACCGTGTGGATTTTATTTGCAGAGCCTGCTGCTCCTCCATATTATGGATACTGAGCTAGTGTTGTGAGCTCTAGAAAATTTTCCCATATTCCCAAAATCTACTGCAGCAGAGCTCTGAGTGGGAGTGGAGTGCTGTGGTCCTCCTAAACCCCTGTGCTTGGTGGATGCTCTGATCCCTGTTCCCTCTCACTGCAGGAAGTGGCCGTGAAGTTGGAGTCTCAGAAGGCCAGGCATCCCCAGCTGCTGTACGAGAGCAAACTGTACAAGATTCTGCAAGGCGGAGTTGGCATCCCACACATAAGGTAAGAGTCAAATAGGCTGTGGGACATCAGTATGGACTCCTGTCCAGTGCATCGTGTGATGAGGCTCCATGGTTAGAGAAGGGTTGAGTGTTTTTACTCAGGATTGATTTAGGAGGTGGAATAGTGTGTATACGGTAGAATTAGCAGGATCTCTCCAACCCAGCCTTCCCCATTCCCCCTTACTGCCCTGTAGATTTCAGCCTTTTATGCAGCAATCCCTGAGGAGGGGGAATTCCTGCAGGATTTGTGTTTGGAAGTGTAGGCTGGCTTCCGGGGAGGCAGCATTGGAAATGGCTGCTCTCTTTTGTTGTGTTTTTGTTCCAACATGTCTTCCTTCTCTGCTCAGAAAATGGCGGATGGACGTGACTAACCCTTCCCCCATCTTCTGTTGGGACATGGACATGCTCTGGCATGTACCTCTCTTCCTTCCAGCACATTTGTGTGTCCGGAAGGCTCAGGTCTGCAGAGAACCTCCAGGGGGAATGAAATGGCAGCCCCCTTCTATTGCCCACAACAGATGCGTCACTGAGCCCTCTAGAGATACAGTGCCAAGATTTCCCCCCCCCCCTTCCCTTGTTATGCAGCTTCCTTGTTTCATGCTAATTATGAAAACTTGTTTTAATACATCGGGGAGGCTTAGTCAGAACTATTTTTAAATTTTCTTAGTAGTGAAGCAGACTTGAGAATTGGATTATTGTACTAATACTGGTAGGTCAGCCAGGTGAGCAAGAATAAATCAAAAACTGGTGGGTTCCCCTTACTTCAGTATAGAGATGAACTGAAATTTAACTATCTTTATACAAAAACTTTTTATAAGAGGTGTCACTTTTCAAGAGCCTTCATTAGAAGCTTATCGTATTTAAAATTCTGTGAATTGTGTCTAACATCTGTTTTGTGGTGGGTGTGAAGAAAATCAAAGCTATGTTACTGGAGTCAATGGCTACATAAACATAACTTAGTGGTTTGCAAAGGATAGGGTACTAGCAATAGTTAGGATTGGAAGAATTAGTTTTTTATCGGTAAATCTTGATAAACATCAGTTTCACCATGTACACACAAACCAATGAAAAAATATCTCCATCAATAATAGAAATTTACAAATAGGCAAAGTGAGAAAAATGCTGCTTGAGAGCATAGTTTGATTTAAGGATATTTACGTTGTATATTTTGAGGTGATGTTGACAGTTTGTGCTTTAATGATTTGAAGTTTTAACTTTTTGAATCTCAACATCTGCTGTCTCAAATTACTGTTGTCTGATCCCCCAAAATTCCCCGCAACTGTCAAATTTTAAATTGATAAATATAGAAAATGTTTAAAAATCAATTTTAGCCATCAGTTGTTTAAAAAAAAAAAAATTAAAATTGGACTGACAAGCCTAGCTATAGTACATGCTTTGTACCCCTTCTTTTTCTTGTTTAATGTACATAAAGGATATAACCCCACAGATTTTGTAGGACATTTTGACTGGCCTCTGTTATTGTAGGACATGTTATTTTGTAAATCTTATTGAATACTAATTAGTTTAATGCTTTCCTTCATTTAAAATAAGGACATTTGTGTGTGCCCCCAGTTATGGCATATGTGCAGTAGATATTACTGCTCATAACTATGTTGCCATAGGCTGTGTTGTCCTATATATTTAAACCCTTTTCAGAATCAGTATAGCCTTATGTAAGGGTAGAACAAATATAACTGTATGAAGCAAAAACCCTCTAGCTTTAAGTGTGAAACCAGAGCTGCATAGACTATGCAACTTCAGCATCCTTTTCACAGTTTTAAAAATGAAAGTCTTCCATCGAAGAAATAATTGAAATTGTCTATTGAAATGCCACTACTGAAATATTTCAGAGTAGCAGCCGTGTTAGTCTGTATCCGCAAAAAGAACAGGAGTACTTGTGGCACCTTAGAGGAGACTAGCAAATGTATTTGAGCATCGGTTGCATCTGATGAAGTGGGTTTTAGCCCACGAAAGCTTATGCTCAAATACATTTGTTAGTCTCTAAGGTGCCACAAGTACTCCTGTTCTTACTACTGAAATAGTTGCACATTAAAACGATGCTAACTTGGAAAAATTGCCAAAGCGAACAGGTACTTAATATTTCACGACCAGTCTGAAAAAGCAGGTATTTTTAGGTAAATGTAAATTGTTTTTCACTTAAATAATAACATACCTGTTATGCTACCAACAAGTCCTTAATGTAGTATCGTTTCCATGTAGCAAAAGTGAATTACAGTTCAAAGAGAGGTCCTCAGGCTTAATCAGTAATAAACTTACTTATTACTGTTTTTTCCAAGCTGAGATGCTAAAAGTCAACTTAAATAATATTCTTGTATAAAACTTACCTACTGTTTGAAAATAACTAGATTGATATCACTGAAAGAAAAAATTTTTTAGTATCTTTTTAGTTTTTTCTTTGTGCATTTGACAGTATTTTATATATCCCATTTCACTTTGTGTATTGTCAGCAATTTCCCCTTTATTTTGGATGTTTTTTTCCACACAACATAGGGGAATGAACAACTGTTTTAAAGAATAGGAAATGATGGGTAATACTACAAAAAATTGGTCGGGAGATTTGGCAACTGATATGGTATCTGAAACTACTCGACTCACTCTTTTTTTTAAAACTGACAAGAGTTCAGGTTAAGCAATCCCTTAGATAATCCTGACTGACACAGTCTCGGGTCAATTTCACTTTCAGATTCTCACAGTGCTAGTGCTAACCGGCTGTGTTCTGCAAAATGTTGCCTTTCAGAACATCTACCCTAATTTGAAATCCTTCCACAGCACTTCTGCTGGGTTTAAATCTTGGGTGGGGAGGTGGGGGGTATACTCTACCAAAATTTGAATTGACAGTCTCTAACCACACATTTCTACTTTTGGCTGGCATCTTGCTCGATGATATCTGGTGACAATTGCAGTGAGAGAACCTAAAATAAAGGCTTCTTATTTTGTGTTTTCTACTTTAACATCAGAGAAGGGCAATAACAATTTGTACAATAAAGTTCTTGTCCACAAACATTAAGCATGATGGAATTTGATTCAGGCCAGATACTTGTGTTGCTGTGAATGAAGATGAATAACCTGACTTACGACATGGCGTGTGTCACTAAAACACCCATCAAGGATACGTACATTGTACAAAGAATTAATTTGTTACCTTGATCCTGGTGATGTCCACACATTGTGCATATTGTGCTTGATTTTTCCAGTATGTCTCTTTAGACGCATGTGATCTGGTACTCTTTAACTGCACTCTTTTCTGGAAAATGTTTGACTTTTATATTTAGTTTAGTTTTCAGTTAAATATTCTGACAGTATACCATGTCAGTACTACAACAGAATGTGTGTAAGTGGAGCAGTTCGAATAGAATTGAGTTGTGCTCTGCTGGAGGAAAATATTAAGGCAAATTTAATCCTTTTTTCTTCATAAGTCAGGCAAGCTTTAAAACTGTTATAAAACCTTACAGCTGCACTCTATTAAAGTAGTCATAGCAGGAGGCATTGTGATCCAGTGGGTAGGACACTTGACAGGGAATTGAGAGCTCATTCTTGGCTTTGCCACTGGCTTGTTGTATAACCTTGAAAAAGTCACTCTTCCTGTACTTCAGTTTCCCCATCTGTAAAACCGAGGTAATGCTTTACAAAAGAATTCAAGCTCACGTTCGACAAACTGGGGAAAGTTGAGAGGAGTGCCACAAAACCGATTAAAGTTTCAGAAAACATAACTTATGAGAAAACATTGAAAAAAATGGGGGGTGGTACATCTGGAGAAGAGAAGATTGGGGGGGGGACATAAGTCTTCAAATATGTAGAAGGTTGTTACAAAGAGGAGGGAGATAAATTGTTCTCCTTACCCACTGAGGACAGGGCAAGAAAAGATAAGCTTAAATTGCAGCAAGGGAGATTTAGGTTAGACATTAGGAAAAACTTTCTAACTGTAAGGGTAGTCAAGCACTGGAACAAATTATGTAGGGAGGTTGTGGTATCTCCGGCAGTTGGAGGCTTTTAAGAACAGGTTAGTCAAACGTATCTGGTGGGCAAACTACAGCCTGGGGGCCACATCTGGGCCTTCAGACGTTTTAATCCGGCCCTTGAGCTCCTCCTGGGGAGCGGGATCCGGGGCTTGCCCCACTCCACGCGTGCTGTGGCTCCATGCGGCTCCCAGAAATAGCAGCATGTCCCCCCTCTGCCCCTTACTCATAGGGGCAGGCAGGGGGCTCTGCATGCTGCCTCTGCCCCAAGTGCCGCCCCCACAGTTCCCATTGTCTGGCAATCGTGGCCAATGGGAGCTACAGGGGTGGCGCCTGTGGACAGGGCAGCACGCAGAGCTGCCTGTCCGTGCCTCTGAGTAGGAGCCAGAGGTGGGATGTGCTGCTGCTTCCGGGAGCTGCTTGAGGTAAGCGCCGTCTGGAGCCTGCACCCTGACCCCCTCCAGCACCCCAACCCCCTACCCCAGTGCTGATCCCCCTCCCATCTTCTGAACCCCTTGGTCCTACTGTCCTGCACCCCAGAGCCCACACTGCCAGCCTGAGCCCTCACCCCCCCCCCCCACCTGCACCCCAGCCCCCTGCTCCAGCCTGGAGCCCCCTCCCACATCCTGAACTCCTCATTTTTGGCCCCACCCCAGGGCCCGCACCCCAACCCCCAACTTCGTGAGCATTCGTGGCCCGCCATACAATTTCCATGCCCAGATGTGGCCCTTGGGCCAAAAAGTTTGCCCACCCCTGGTCTAGATAATACTTGGTCCTGCCTCAGTGCAAGGGACTGGATTTGATAACCTATCGAGGTCCCTTCCAGTCCTACATTTCTATGATTCACTGTTGAGACCTGTGTATAAAAACCACTAGATAACACCTTTGTTATGCTGTATCTATACAAGAAATAAAATGGTAAGCCTGAGTTACTAATGTAAAGATTATGTAGGCTAGCTTCTGAAAAACATGTTGGGCCTTCTTAGGCCTGGTCTGCACTAGAAAATTTGGTTAATTTAAGTGTGTCCATTTGGATGAAAAATCACACCCTGGAGCGGCATTGTTAAGCCAACCTATGTGCCTGTGTAGACAGTGCTAGGTTGATGGAAAAATTCTTCTGTTCACCTAGCTACCACCTGGGGAGGTGGACTACCTGTGTTGACAGGAGAACCCTTCCTGTTGCCATAGGTAATGTTACACTGAAGTGCTACACTTAAGTGTAGATATACCCTACACATATCAAAGCAGTAAACACAGAAGTGCAGTTACTAATACTTTTGCAATAAGAGGCAGTCTCTGTTGAATACTCAACTCTCTTGCCCCTTAGATGCAAGCGCAGAAACATGCTTAGATACATCTAGTCATCTTGGTTTTACTGGATCTTCCAGATATGTTGAGATAAATTAGCTAAAAACTGCCTTACATGTGTTCATAATGTATAAAGAAGCAAAAGGGCAAAATCCAATTTTAAAATACATTTTTTGAATGTCACCTCAAAGAGCTGAGAAAGCTGACAGTACATGAATCCTCAGCCTTCACTGTAAACAGGACAGGTTGGAGACTTTGCAATCCTTATGTTTAAGATAAAAAACACAAACAGTCAGATTTGGGCAGGAAAGGTTTTGCTTTATGGTGTAAAAGAAATCTTGAAAAAAGGGCACAGCTATTATTCCATACCCCCACCATGCAGACCCCTTCAAATTATTAAGAATTTGAAAATAGTTCTGAGTACAAGGAACTATATAAATGCACTAGTAGTTAAACAATCTAACGTGTGTTCTTGACATGTACATTTATTGTGCAACATGAATTTCATTTTTGGTTTGACAGAAAGAACTTGAATCAAGGTTACACTTCTTTAACTGATTTTGTGCCCTAAGGCAGCTCTGATGGACTGAATGAAAAGTCCACATTCTTCTGGCAGGTTTATTCTGATGGTTCTAGGGCATTATGTCAGTCCCCTTCTTGTACTGTAATGCATTTTCATCTGTTACTTTCTTGTTTAATTGATCACATTAATTTGGGGTATTTGAGTTTGTACCATTCCTTGGTTCTGGCTGGCTGTATATTTGGCTGGTGGCTTGTTCTGAACTTTATTTCTTGTATTAATTTATTGTAACTTAAATGTCTTTCAAGATGCACCCTCTACATATTTTTAAGTAGGTTTTCTTTGGGTAGAGATTTTTCTTGAGGATTAGTTGTTCAGATGAATTGCCAGGACCTGGCTGTATTTGGAATGGGTGATGTATCTGCTCCTTGGTTACAGCTAATCATGTGTAACATATTAAATGTTGCATTTATTTGAGGGCAGAACTAAGGCTGTGGCTACATAAGGCTTGTGTAGACAAGGTATAATAACACATACACTGATAGGTGATAATTAATGACACTAAAAATATACCATTGGTTCTTTGATGAATTCCAACGCTACTGAAAACGTATGGATTGTGTATATCGTAACTTTCCTTCCACCAGGCTTAATGTTCAAATCTGTTGTATATTGTACAGGTGTTGAGGCATGTTTATGCCAATTTTCATATTCCTTATTGCAGGGGGAGTGGAGAGAGAAGGTTGAAGCTTCTTACAGCTTCCCACCATCTTCTTGGGAAGCAAATTCTAGAAGACTGTTATGATTCTCCTGATATGACCTACAAGGTTTAGAGTAGTCTGCCCTATGTTCTCACTATAGGAGTCTTAATACCCCACTAAGCATATGAAGCTGACTAAAGTGACATTTTAATTTAGTTGTAAGTAGAATCACACCATTTTATGGAGCTATTCAAATTCAACATTTAGCATGGGTCCTTCCTAACTTACAAAATGAGTAAAACCTACTCTAGCATTAAGCCTCAAGAGTGCAATATGTGCAGTTAGATGAGTAGTGATATAAAGGACACTTGAAATTTATTAACTTAAAACAATTCAAATTTATAAATATTATAGCTTATGATAAAGCACCCTTCAAACAGTGTCCTGAAACATCTTTAAAATGTTCAAGGGTCTTTTAGCTTTACTGTTCACTAGTATCTCCCATAATAATGGACTATTCAGGGAAACGGTGAAGCTGAGTTACACACAGTGCTGCAGGAAGCACAAAGTAAATTGAAAAAATAGGTACTTAATAGTAATCCTAGGATTTTGTTAGTAACAATAGATAAATAATTATCAGACTTCTTTTCAAGTGAATGTCCCTTTAAGCAGTGTTTCATACAAGTTAAATATTTTAACTGGTGAGATGCATTCTCAGCTTGGAACTGCTTATTTGAGATCATAAAACAGGTCTTGAAAAACAGACCTGCAGACATGGAGAGGACACAACTAACTTCCATCAGCAGCGCTCTGGTGGGAAAAGTCCAGTTCTTGTGAGTTGCTGGAACCAGGGAAGGTCCTGTCAGTGAATTCTGTTTCATATTTGTAGGTGTGTGAGACTCTCCTGCCACTTCTTTTCCCTTCCAGCAACTGATGCTTTTCTTTTTGTGACAGAGCCTTTTGGCTGACAAGGCAGGTAATCTCTTCTATTGAATAGGGATAGCCTCAATCTTTTCCAGATCTTCTCCTATACTTGGTTCTGTCTGTCTCTGCTCACAGCTTTATCTAGCGGAAGCAGATACCAAGGTAGCCACCAGTTTTGTCCGTTTCAATATATGTGGCATCCTGTATGCAGTAATTAAACTGACCAGTTTTTTGTCGGTTTTTATCCTGCTTGGGAAAGCTGAGCGGCACTAGAGCAATCTAAAGACTTGGGATGAAAGCACTCCATGGGTTCCTCCTTATATTGGAGGATTATCTTTGCAACCAAAAAGGCAGGAAGGCTTAATTTCTATAGAAACATATGTAGAAACAATTTACCAGATGTAGATTTTCTGCCTTAAGCAATTAGTAAAATAGCAAGTCAGTCACTTTGAAGTGCATATGCAGCATAGAGAGTTCTAGTCAATTTAAATTATCAGGCTGCATGCCATTTATGGGAATGAGTAGCACTACCATACTTTATATATTCGAAATAATCTGTCTTAGTTGTACAAAACAGTCACAATATTTTATTTATAGTAACTCTAACTTTCTTATAGAAAGTGTTTAGTTGCTGCTTCTTAATTTAGTACTTGGGTGGCCTAATTTATAACTAACGTTAGTTGCCACAGTGAGTGACATCTGCTAAATATTTCACTTGACTGTACCAGTTATCCCATATTATGTTAATTTCATTTGTATTCCTGACTCTTACTTGGTCAACAATTAACAATTATTTTTCCAGCTTTATGGAAAAGAACATACAAGTCAATATGGAGAAGCTAACACATATGTAAATTGTAAAATACTTAGGCAATTCAGTCTCAAATATCTCATGGTGGCAGGCTCTATTTTTCTTACATATACTCTGTGCATTACATTAGGAGGGGTTGAATTAGCAAGTGTAAAGAATCCAAACTCTTGGTGCATAGGCATACTTGTTTGCCAAGAAATTTTCCTCCATCTTTAATAGTTGAAAGGTGACTGCCATAATGAAACTGTATATTTAAAACAGAAAGATATTAAGGAACCAGTTGATTGGTGCCAGTCAGAATAATTGTAGGCTAGAGCAGTACAGGATACTGACAAAACATAGGGAACCAAGAAAAATAAATGTGTGTAATGTCCCAGGTAGAGGTATGAAATCCATATGCATAAGTTGTGCTGGTCTCAATAAGTTATCACTGATATTTTCAAGTAGTCCATTTCGTTAGATGTAGTCTGAGATAAAACGCATTTCTATTTGAGTAAACGAGAGCTAAAGCTGTAGTGATATGTTTGAACCAATAACAGCTTTGTCTGCATTTCCTCATAGACTCAAATGCACAGGTGTGTTTCCCATGTCTAAGATTGCTACTATGGCTACTTTCTGCTTCAGTTTTATTGTATTTAGTAACATGATGTACTTTGTAACTGTCACTAGAGTGCCTTTTATATTGCTTTGAGATTATTCCTTTGAGTCCTTTTTGCCGGTGTTTGAGTTTTACGTTTGTGCCCCAGTTGAGGGTGGATCTGTATGTTTGAGAACTCTTAGATGGGTATTTATCTGAAGATGTAATGGCTTTTTCTGCTCGAAGTTTTGTGACTGCTGTTTATACTTGCCTAATGATTTGGATTAAGCTCTTACCTTCTGTTTTGTGGAAGAGTGAAAGTGATACAACATGGTCTGAAATCAGTCTAGAATCTCACTGGCTGTTGGGCTAACATAGAAACAAGTGGTTTCATCTACTTCTGCTCCTACACATGGCTTTCTTCCTTCTCCCTCTGTTAAATACTCTAGTGAGTCCTTCCTCATACAAGATTGAATCTACAGTTTACTTTAGGAAGTAACATTTGACCATAAAGTTACCGCTTTGATAATTGAACAAAATTAGTCTTTTGTTAGTAAACTTGCTATTGTTAGTCTAGTTTCTCAAGATCTTCTATATATTAATTTGTCACTGGCCATATTCTTGTAACATGTCTCACTAACATCAAGGTTTTGAAATTGAAAAGTTTCAAAATGTCCATTATAGCTATAGCCCTACCAAATTCTCGGCCATGAAAAACACGTCACTGACTGTGAAATTTGGTCTTTTGTGTGCTTTTACCTTATACTATACAGAATTAATGGGAGAGACCAGCGTTTCTCAAACTCAGGGTCTCGACCCAGAATGGGGTGGTGGTGGTGGGGATGAGGGGGGAGTTGCAAGGTTATTGTAAGGGGGTTGTGGTATTGCCACCCTTACTTCTGTGCTGCCTTCAGGAGCTGGCTTGCCAGAGAGCGGCAGCTGCTAGCCAAGGGCCCAGCTCCTGAAGGCAGTGCAGAAGTAAGGGTGGCAGTACTGTGACACCCCCCCCCCCCATTTCGGGTCAGGACTCCTACAGTTACAACACTGTGAAGTTTTAGATTTTAAATAGCTGAAATAATGAAACTTACGATTTTTAAAATCCCATCACCGTGAAATTGGCCAAAATGGACCATGAATTTGGTAGGGCCCTAGTTATAGCCAACTTAAAAGCAGTTGCTGTTTAGAGGATGATGCCTTGGTGGAACTAAGTACAGTAATTGTGCACCTAGCACTGCGGTATCAACACTTTTATTTGCTTTCCTCAAGGTTAGTCATTTAAAGAAATAAAAACCATGGGTTTGCTGAGTAAACACTAAGGTGAATCATGTGACTTGGCAGAATGCCTGCTTGCCCATCTGGGAGCTGCAAACCAAATCCTTTCTCACACCACAGTATCACATGACTTAATTCCCCAGCATAGTGACACAGACATTGGAACACAGGACGTTACAAACAAGTTTTCCAGCTCTGCCTATGTATGTTACACTGCTTTACTACAGTAAAAATGTGCTAATGCGCATATATGACTGGAAGGTTTGTATATTTTTGCAAGTCTTTGATGCCATGTAAGGTTTTTTTAATTTGAAAGTCTATGTCCTTATCTTAATCAGTACCTTTTGAATAGTTCATTTTAATTAATATGAAATTTTCAGCCCATTGGAAAGCAGGGATGCATACAGTTGTAAATTTAACTGACTACTGCCGCAACGCTGCAGGCCTAAAACTCTCAAGGCTACCTCCATTTCTGATCTCCCAGATTTCTTACACCTATAAACAAAGAGTACTTTACTAACTTGAGTGTGGCCTATATCTAGGCTTGGCAGAATTTGATTTTTCTTTTTTGATTATTTCAACTGATACTTAAAACATGTATTGATATTTTAGATTTTTATCAATTTAAATTTTCAGTTGTGGGAAACTGTGTTTGCGGGACCAGACAATGGGGAGGTCAGACAGTAATTGTTAAATGACAGTAGATGTTGATTCAAAAAGTTAAAGCTTTATAACTGTTAAAAAAGCAAATTGTCAACATCACGTCAAAATATACAATGTAAATATCCTTAAAGCAAACTAAGTTCTCAATCATCATTTTTCTTTCTTTGCCTATCTGTAAATTTTGATTATCATTGATGAACATGTATTTTCATTAGTTTGTGTGTGTGTGTGTGTGTGTGTGGTGAAATCCCATTTATTGACACTTAACGGATTAAAAATCGATCATTCCAAGACTACCTGTAAATCCTTAGCCATGCCCTGAAGTAAGGACTGTTTAGCTCAGAATGCAAGTTATTTCACAATCAAGAAGTATCAAGTTAACTTTTTACGCAATCATGTGTTTGCTAGTAATTTTGCAACCTCTGAGATCTGACAAACACCATAGTATGATGAAAAAATTAACATGTTTGTGGATTAATGAGCAAGGATGGGTGAGCATCTGCTGTGCCAAAAACCAGAACATGCACACCAAATTTTTAGGCCACAGAAAAAATAAATATCTTGTGTGACGCTGAGTAATCTCTTTGAGGACGTTATATAATATGAATTTTTACAAGCTAGGGATCTCAAAGGGCTTGCGTATATTCCATCTTTCTTATTAGTGTGTCTAGTGTGAGTGGCTAATAGTGTCTTAAAACAGTGTATTAACTTCTTGACTTCGTTCATCATAAACTTTTTGCCTTGCCTTACTTCCAACACATCCAAAATGTATTGATGCTTCTTGACAGTAAACCTCAATCTGAGATTTAAACAAAAAATGTAATTTCCTGCACTTCCAGATCCAAGGCAAGATCAACAGTTAATCTCCAATAGATATCTGGAGAATTTGTAATCTGAGATGCTCAAATAGCATCTCATATCTGGCTAGATCTTTAAAGACCCTTAATTCACCCCCAAAACATAAAATTAGGTGTGTATTGTTTAATTCTGCCAGCTGCTGTGGAGCTGGGCCTTTGAGAGAAATCATGTGTAGAGGAGGGGAGAGTTTGTGGCAGGGGTGTCCTAGGTAAGGGCCTCTCAGATTTTTACAAAAAAAAATAATTTTCTCATAACACAAATGGTAATGCTGATTTTACGTCTGTGTAACATTGTCCTTCTACATGCCAGCTAACATCGATTAAATGAATATAGAACTAGAACGTAAACTAGACTACTTGCCAGATCTTTCTACGTTGTAAGTATATTTTCCAAGGGTTTGCTTGTGAGAGCCAAGTTTCTGCATTCCTTACTATTAGTTTCCAATAGTAGCAGCTACCAAACAAACCTTGAATGGACAAGATGTAGCCTAACTTCTTAATCCAGTTTTTTCTGGAAACATTACAGGAAAATGAAGTTGCTGATATGCAGTGTTTAGCAAAGCAAATGCTGAATATTTCAGATCTCCTTTACCAAACCTTTCAAATTAACTGGTTGTGTGAATAGACCAGAATTATTTCTGACATGTAACAATTTAAGAAATTAAAGAGGTGGTGAAATACTATAGCATTTTCCAACATAAATTCCTTTTGGTAAGCTGTTGCAGAGCTAGCTTTGCTTTAGGCCATGGAGACTAAATATTACAAGCCTGTTAAGAACTCTTGATAAATACTGAAATCCTTTATTTTAGAATTGGTTATGAGGACAGGGATTTTTCTGTATTTTAAAAAATCCCCAAACAAAATCTGCCGTAACGGACATAATCCACCCAAAACATAGTTTGTTTTGGTGGGAGGGAGAATACATTGAGATTTTAGCAAAAATCTAAAAATAGACTGATTTTAGTCTGGGTGAATGATGTTCCTAGTCCGCGCCTTGATAACGGTCTATTTAAAAACAAAAAACCTGTGCCTTGTTAGAAAAAATCCTACCTCTTTCAACAGTTCATACACCTCGCTGAGATATACCTGCACAGTTTGGTTGGGATCAGTTACCTTTTTTTTTTTTTTTGATAGCAGAAATAGAGCATATTGCTTCCTTGCTTCGTATAATCCTTAATTTAATTTAAATAAAAAAAATGGCTGAAATTAGCCTTCACTTTCTACATTTGAGGTAAACCTAAACACTTAGTGAAACATGTTTGGGCAGAAGCAGGTGGAGCTATGCTCGTGAATTGTCTATTTGTTCATAGCATGTATGAGGGTTGGATGGAGGGATTGAAATGCTTTTCAAAGCAAGTAGGAAACAACTTCTATGGAAGGTCTGCCCAAACGCTTGATCCCTCTAAATATACACCCCAAAACACACTGACCTCTTATTTCTTACGTTGAATTAAGCAGCTTTTTTTAGTTCTAAACTAATTCATCAGCTCCATTGTTAATGTGCTCATTTCCTGTGTTAAGTTTTAAATCATAGAAATGTAGGGTTGGAAGGGATCTCGAGAGGTCATCTAATACAGTCCTCCTGTGCTGAGTCAGGGCCAAGAACACCTATATCAGGGATTCTCAACCTTTTTTAAATCAGGTCCCACCTTAGCATTGTTTTTCCTGGACTCCTCCCACCCTACCCCCTAAAATTGTTTTTGAATGAGTGACATTGCATCCTGGTGCTTGCCCCTGTACCCCTACATCTACTATAATTACTGAACTATTAGAAGATTTGTCACGCCCCTAAAAGTTGGACACCCTCCCCAGGTTGAGATGATCTGTCCTAGACCACCCCAACTCATTTGTCCAACCCAGGGGTCCCCAATGCGGTGCCCGCGGGCGCCATGGTGTCTAAGTGCGCCCGCGTACTGGCTGGCGGACGAGCATCTGCCGAAATGCCGCCAAGAAGCAGCATCCTCTGGATGACGCTGCTTGTCGGCGGCATTTCGGCGGATGCTCGCCCGCTGCCACGGTCCTCCATGGCTTGTCGTCTGGCGCTCACCAGACGAAAAAGGTTGGGGACCACTGGTCTAACCTATGCTTAAAAACCTACAGTCATGAGATTTGTTTAAAAACACTTGGATTGCAGGATGATGCATATGTTTTCAGTATGCTTTGCTGCTATTTGACATAAAAAGAATGTGGACTCTGAAATCCTGGGTTCTATTCCAGGTTCTGAAGGGAGTATTCTCAAGTGGCTTCAGACCCTTCTGCCCCGACCTCTCCAGCCTGTCTGTGTTTAGTCTCTGCCCCCTTAGCTCCTCATCCCTCTGCATTCCAGTCAAGTTGTTCCTCCTTCTCCTTCTTCTTCCTAGGTGCCAGCAGGGGGTGCATGGGAAACTCAGTTCCCAATGCATGTTGTGACAGTGGCTCTTGCCAGGTAGAAGGAGCAATAGCAGGAAAGTCTGCTCTACCCCTGCAGCATGCCCATTAGAGATAGAATCTTTGGAGAACGTAACTGCCAAACTAGGTGCTGAGACTTTCAGAAACTCCTAACTTGGCCAAATTTCAGTTGCTTATAACTTTACCAAAATTGAACTGTTTGGGTTGAAAATGGTCTTACAATGGACAGTGGTGGGTAACTGTGTCTATTTTAGACTGTGCAGGTAGCAATATCTATAATGCAAACAAAATATAGTACTTTTTGAAAGGGAAACTGGAACCTAAAGCTTTCAGGGGGGCCAGGACCAAAGCCAGAGCCCTACCGCTCTTGGGGCGGGAGGTCAAAGCCTAATCGCTTCAGCCCCAGGCAGGGGGTGTAACCTGAGGCCGGCGCCACACACACACACACCCACCCACCCCTGGAGTCCATCCCTGGGCCCCAGCAAGAGTAATGTCAGTCCTTGGCATCCCCATTAAAACAGGGTCTTGACCCTAGACTAAAGAGCCTCTTGCACAGGGGTCGGCAACCTTTCAGAAGTGGTGTGCCGAGTCTTCATTTATTCACTGTAATTTAAAGTTTCGCGTGTCAGTAATACATTTTAATGTTTTTAGAAGATCTCTTTCTATAAGTCTATAACATATAACTAAACTGTTGTTTGTAAAGTAAATAAGGTTTTTAAAATGTTTAAAAAGCTTCATTTAAAATTAAAATGCAGAGCCCCCGAACCGGTGGCCAGGACCTGGGCAGGGTGAGTGCCACTGAAAATCCGCTCACGTGCCGCCTTCGGCACGTGTGCCATAGGTTGCCTACCCCTGCTCTTGTATGTTCTCCCTGTGTATGTACTTTATGAATGTGATCAATTTGTCTTTTAACCTTCTGTTCCATAAACTATAAATTACACTCCCAACCTCACTGTAAGGCATGTTTTTCTGACATGGAATCATTCTTGTGGCTCCTGTCTAAGTCCTTTTAAAGTGTTGACACCTGCCTGGTGGGGGTCTCGTCAATGCCACATACAGTGGGGATATTGCCTTCTTAATCCTCCTATTCATATTGGCCCTCTTTAGCTGTAGCATCACACTGGTAGACTGTGTTCAGTTGGTTACCTACCACAACCCCTAAAGTCCTCTTCACACTCTGCTTTCCAGGATATAGCCCCCAGCCTGTCAGTGTGGCCTATACTTTGTTCCTAGATGTAGGACAATGCATTTGGCTGTACTGAAACACATGACCTGGATTGATGGAGTCAGTAGTGGTTGAGGACAGAGCAATCTGTGATACCTTACTTTTCTAGAGTCCTCTCCTTAAGTAGGTATTTGCTACAGGTGTTATACAGACATATGGTAGTTGGGGCATAAGTCGGAACTTGATATAGTCTTCTGTTCACCTACCTTTATTTTTGGGATAGTTATTACTAATGCTATGGCAAGGGCCATATTAGTCAGATCCCAGAAAAGTTAATCTTATTTTCTTCACTTTGTATGATCGAAGTCTCCAGTGTCTGACTCTATGTCCATTGAAAGACCTATGTACAGAGTTACAGTAGTCAACTCTGAAGGTCACAAAAGTATGTTTACTGTGGCTAGGTCCATCTTTGATAAGATGAGGTGCAGTCTCTGGCTGGTTAGATGGCAGAAGGTTTTTGTCATGACCATTTTGTCAAGCAGTAATGAGCAAGGAGGACATGTGCTGTAAACTGCTGAATCCTGAGAAGAACCTTTCAAAGCATGTCCTTTTCCTGACTTTCATCCAATCAATTATCTTGATTAGGCATTATTTGGAGAGGTGCTAGTTGAACTGGAGAGAAAGCAGTGGTGGTGGTTGTTCCTTCTTGCCTCTCTTCCCTTCCCCTCTCCCCCCAAAAAGATGTTAAACCTGATGGGAGGGAAGTATTTAAGCTTTGTGGGACTTCACAGTTGAGCACTCTCAATGTAGATGAGCCCACTGCCATACTGAGCATTCCGAAGGGAAGAATTGGAGTTATTTTGAAGTGGTCCCATCAACCCCTATTACATCTGGTAGGATAATAGTATGCATTGGTATGAAATACCATAGACACATTAGTAGGAATACTGTGGATGGGAAGAGATCTTCCCTCATTGCTGAAAGAATAGATATGCTTTTTGTAAGTCGTAGCTGCCTCTGCTTTGCTCTGTCATTTTAATTTGGTACACTGGTATTTTTCAAATGTTCTTCTGTCAGGAAGTGGCAGACATCTAGTTGAAGACAGAGGGATGTGAGAGTTGCAGGTGGAAACTGACACTCCTTCGTTTGAAGTGAAAATTGAAGGCACACCTTATTAAAATACAAACAAAACCTTTGTGCTCAATGTCCTATGAAAGTTGAGTGATTTTCCGGAAAGTAGGGTGACTCAGTAAGTTGCTACAGAGCTTTTTGTTGCTGCTTGCTTTACAAAAAGGTATTCTATTTAATAATAAAAAATTAAACTGTATCCAGCTTGTAAAGGCCAGCTGCCAGTGGGTTGTTATTAGTCAGTGCTTTTGGTGGTTAATAAGAGAATGGGAGTTAACATAGTTAAAGGCCAGCATTATGTACTGCTTTCTGGAAATCAATGGCAGGGAGAACAAAATGGAGCTGATCCAATTAAGACCTAAACAAAATGAATATTATAAAAGAAATGCATCATTGCCACTAATCTACATCAAAGTAAATTACTGTCACAAAAATACTCCATGTCTAGCAGTAGCCAGGGCTTGCTTATAAATACTGAACACTTTGTAAAACAGTCTAGTTAATTGGATTTGTGCATCAACAATCTCAATTGTTATTTTGAAGTGGGAAAATGTATTACTTGGCATCTTCTAGAAAATATTAACTGGCTACCTCATTGTTAATACTACAGATCGTTAGTTTATCTTAAACAGAATGATAACAGACATCTCTGCTTCATTACAGGTGGTATGGTCAAGAGAAAGATTATAATGTTCTAGTTATGGATCTTCTGGGACCCAGCCTTGAAGACCTCTTCAACTTCTGTTCCCGCAGGTTCACAATGAAAACAGTACTTATGTTAGCAGACCAGGTATGTGAAACTTATATTCGCATTGTAAGGAAAATGAAGCAAATAGTGCTCCTTTTAAGTGTGTCAGAATGTGTGCAACTCAGTACTCCAAATACTCAAGTGACTATTTGACCCACATAGAAGCAAAAAATAGGAACCGTGATAGTGGCAGTTTCGTGGTATAGTAGAGCATAAGATTAGCATTGTAGAGAACTAAGAGTGCAACACAAATATTAGTATTCTACCCGTGCTAGTGTTAATGCTTTATAAAATCATGCTCTTAATTTTATTTTACTTACATCACAGATGTCAAGTATTGGTAAAAAGCGATCCTCAAAATTTTGGGTTAATTTGTTTAAATGAAGCACCATAATAGGCTTCAGCCAAGCATGTTGTTGGCAGGCTGTATATAGACTTTTTTGTCGAGCTCTGCCACTGCACATCAATGTGTATCTGCTACATTCTTGCTATCCTGACTTTTAGTCTTCTCAAATTGAATGGTTTTGGGATGTCTGCTTTCCTGTACGGACAAGCATGGGGATGCCAAACACCTTTCTCTTAATTCAAATCTCTAGAGTTGAGGTTACATACTTAGTGGTGAGTACCTTAGAAATGCCTTATATTCACTTGCCTCTCTATTTAGGCGTGAAATATTCCATCATAAATCTAGGGCTTGGTCTACACTTAAAAATTAGAACCACCTCGCTAAGTCACTCAGGGCTGTGAAAAATTTCGTGCCCTGAGTGCCAGGGTTAGATGGACCTAAATATAGGTGAGTTTAAAACTTGTGTTGAAAATTATCCAAGATTATCAACTGATGTTAGTAGCAACTGTCACTTTGCCAAATGGTCATGAAATCCCAGGCTGTCAGCCAAGGAAGCTTACAGCATTTCTGAGTGGAGATAGGTGTCAACTGTCCTTGTTCTCAGCTGCTTTTAGTCACTGATGCTCACTTCAGAGGGAGAACCACTCTCTTGGCTGCTGTGGTAACAGCATCTTTAAATGTTGTGAAAGGAAAAGTTTTGATTCTTCGAGAGTAACTTAAGTATCTATGGGACAATAGGAATGCCTTTAAACGCACCGCTGGATAGGATGTAGAACTTTAGTATAGTAAATTTAAAGATGGCCACTGGGACACATTGTACTAGGATTGTTTCTAGCTTCGAGAGATGCTACAGTATTGACACCTATAGTTCACTAAGGCCTGGTCTACACTTAAAATTTAGATCAACATAGCTGTTGCACTCGAGGGTGTGAAAAAATCCACACGACTGAGCACCATAGCTATGCCAACCTAACCCTCTAGGGTAGGTGCAGCCAGGTTGATGGAAGACTTAGCTCCCATTGCTTGGGAGGTGGTCCTACAGCAACAGGAAAAACACCTTCCATCGCTATATGGGGTTATACCAGCATAGTGATGACGTTGTAGCTATAACACAATAATCCCCGTAATGTAGACTTCGCCTAACGAAGGCGAAGTCTACATTACACTACTACTAGTGTAGTAGTGTCCAGCAAATTAAGATAACCAGAATAGCTAAAAGGCACATGTGGCGTAACCAACTGTTAATGAGTTGGTTCCTAGTTAAACAATATCAGGAAAAGATTTCTAAAACAGTCCTGTAGTAAACAAAGTAACTTCCGCTAGATTGCTTGGATTTTTTCAAATTTGTGGATAAATCAATTGTGAATACCACTTGTGCTATTTATAGTGAAACAGTTGGACACTTTTACACTGAAGACTTCTAGTATTGGTCAAGTGATGACAGACCAGTGATTATCTTCATCAAACTGTTTGTCGCTTCACTTGACACATCTATTTTGTGAGTACTTGTTAAAATGTACTTGGTTAAATATGCAATTTATAACTCATTCATTATTAAGGAAAATGAACTTGAACTAAAACATGACTTTTTTTCTAATATCTTTGATCTTTAGCTTTCTCTTTCTAATGTTAAATTCTGATTATTTTTTCTTGTATTTACAGATGATCAGTAGAATTGAATATGTGCATACAAAGAATTTTATACACAGAGACATTAAACCAGATAACTTCCTAATGGGTATCGGGCGTCACTGTAATAAGGTTAGTCTAATGCTCTCTGCATGAAAGAACAAGGAGGGTAATGCCTCTAAGAAGGGTTCTGATAAACATTTAGATTTTGAAAAAATCTATTTGTCATTGCTGAAATGGATATGCTAAAGAGACTAAATCAGTTTAATTCTTTGATGCCAGGTGGTGGGATTTCCTTACATGTATTGCTAAATGCAGTGCCATGAACATTTGGGCCTTTGACCCACCTCACAAGGAGGATTTAATGACAGGATTGTTTTTAAACATAAAAATCTGAAGTGTAAACTAATTTAATTGATTACCTAACGTGCTCTGTCCAACTATGGTGTTTCATTATTCAAAGTTAGTGCATATCAGAATAGCTTAATTTTTTTCCCTTAATGTTAAAATCAAATCTTAACTCTTGGCTCCAGGACTGATTTCTTGATGCAAAATGTGTTCGCACCAGCTTAGGAGCTCCTGACCTACCTGTCACCAAGGTGTTAAAAATTTGTAATGATTGGTAATGAAATCTTCAATCTTCAGGATTATGCATACAAAAATAACCGTCAGCCTATAAATGGTAGCATTGTTGACTTAAACTGTATTTGTAACTGAATTTCTGCAAACCTGTCAAGTTGGAGAAGTACTAAAATGTAGATTAGCTGAAAGCTTGAAGATCACACATCAAAACTGACCTTACTGGATCTTAAATACTTTAAGTCAAATTGGGGGACTTCTAGTTGCTAACTTTAAACTTGTGGGTGGGGGTGGGGGGGGTTACCTTAGCCAGAGATGCATGCTTCCAGTTGGAAACTTTGCATAGAGAAATACTGTTTTCAATGACTAGTTCTGTTGAGTGAAATGTTTAATTCTCAATTGTTATGTTGAGCTCGGGCAGACAGGCAGCATTGGCAATGCAGTAAGCATGCTATTTAATAGAAATTTTTAACTTCAGGACAAACGTACATAATTAAGCTTTTTATTGGAAGCAAGATTCCCACTTATGTTCTTTATATGCTATCTGAGGATGTTTACTATCTTTCGGCACTATTAACTATAAAATGTTTACCTTTGTTTGCCTGTATGAATGCCAACTTGAAGCCATTAACATTAGAAACAAAATTGGTTGCTAACATGAGAAACATCAGAGTTCTGTCTGAAGGGGTGCAGTGCACAATGAACATTTAGATTTAACTGTTTTTGTTGGAAAATCTTTTGTAACAGTCAAATTGAAAGGTAAAGTCTTCATGTAATCCTGTTGCTGTTAAACCTTGCTCATTCCCAAGTTTCATACTTTTACTCTATAGAGCTCTATTTTTCTCTGCTATAAAGCAGTCAGGTTCTTTAATTTTCTGGCAAGACCTGGCAATATAATTAGAAAAAATTAAAATAGCTTGTTTTAATTTTTTTACTAGTTTGTCTCTGATTTCCAACTTCTTTCGTTTTTGGCCGTTTTCCCACACTTTTGCACAGTCATGCTGGGTTGGCATTGTAGCTCCTTGTTTTACCTTGATATGGAATAATGGCCTAGAAAATACTGCTGTGCTCATTTTATTAGATGAGCATGTTAGTTGCATCAGCTGAGTGGAAAACCTAAATTGCCTGCAGACCATGAATTTTTAGTCAATGCCACTTGCTATCTGTGTTAGGGAGCCACACAATGAAATGGTGGTAAACACTCTTGTTGCAGGCATGAGTTTTATTAAATACCAAGTTTAACAACTTAGATAGTCCTTGATGTAAGAATGTAAAATTGTTGCTTTACCTAAGCAGAATTGAAAAGGGACATTTTGGTTCAGTTTTGGACTAATGGCTGCTCCATTTTAGAAACACTTGCTTCCAGATATAATACACTGTTTTGTTCCTTTTCTTTGTAGCTAAGTGCAGCTACATATTTAATAGTTTTGTACATACTACTTGAGGACATGCCAGTCACAAAAAGACTAGGGTGCCATGGTAATCTTGTTCCAGTAGCTTCCTGTCAATTATAAGCAATTTTTTTTTAAAATGTAGTCACAATTTAAATTTAAGTGATCAATTTTTAAATTATTCTCAATTTGATATTTGGGAGTAACTTTGTTCCTACCTTAAAAGGTGAACTTTCAGCTCTGCTAGAAATAAGCCCTGCATGCTTATGAAAGTAAACTTTAAGGTGACTAAATGCCTTCTACCTCTTCCTTACTGAAGATTTACTTTTTCTGAATGTCTTTTGGGGAAGGGCAGTTTGTGGTATCAAAGAATGCTTTTGTAAGCAAAGCTTCAATTTCCTTTTTTGATAGAGCCAAATGTCACCATTGCTATCCCTGTTTAAGGCAGTGCCATTATGGAGTGGCTCGTATTCAAAAATTATCTTGCCACATCTTTCAAAATTCTCTCCTTTAAAAAAAAAAAAAAATTAACTATTTTGGAAAACTACAGTGCTTGGTGGAAGAAGGATGGCATTTGGCTACCCTGTTCTTTCTCTAACGCCTCGGTGTTGCCTGTCTGCGCCGGCCATTGTTGCAATGTAAGCAATACTGTTTGATGCACTGCCACCCTCTATTGTTTGTTCAGTGTTTAGAATCTCCAGTGGGGAAGAGGAAAAGAAGCATGACTGTTAGTACTTCTCAGGACCCATCTTTCTCAGGATTAAACCAGGTCTGAAACTGTCTCCTATTCCAACCTCAACCCCAAATTCATGTGCTTTATTTATTTTTTTTGTTTTGTTTCTGGAGAATGTAGACCTTGCAAAAGCACCTCTTATGTTGGCATTATTCAGACATACTTGGCAAACATGTAACATTTCTAAGATGTTTCCCTGTGGCGCTTGTCTAAACTGTAAAGTGTTTTCTGTAAACTTTAATGTGAAATGGGTTATATGTACATGCCTTGTATTCAAATGCAGAAATTGGTTTTAGTTTGGTATATAAAACTTTAGTGCAATTCGTTGCATGTCTTGACGTGGATAGGTTACCCCTTCAAACTGGTAGCAATGTAGCAGCAGGACTTGCTCATAGGTCTGTACATATGCCCGCTAGCAGGGTGCATGCTGTATATCTGAATGTGTTCAGATATGGGGAAATCCTGTTGACTACCTCAGTCAGTCTCCCTTCCCATGCAGTTTTTGCTTGGTAAATCCATTTCAAATGGTGGTGTGAGGGCACTTGTGACTTAAGACTGTGCTCATAAAATGAGGCTGCCCTGATAAACCTCTCTTGGATAATCCCATGTTGCCTGTTGCTTTCAAATCTTAAGTGTAGGGTTCCTTTCTGCTAGGAGGGAGGACATGATTGGAAAGGGAAAGCAAATCTTGTGCCTATTTCTAACCATGCAGTTGAAACTAAATGGAAATTAATCAGTAAGCAACTCATCAGTTGGTTGGTAAGGTGTACTATTCTGGTATGTAGCTTGCAGAAGCAGTAATCTTCACTGCTTGTACTACAGAACAACTACCTATGCTGCACCTGGCTGACTAAGTCATTAGGAATCTAGTTCTGAAAACATGTCAGTCAAGGAAATCTTTATTCTGCAGCTGCCCTACCTTTATACGTCAAATTAAATTAAGGTGCTATTGAACTTGTTTCTATGATGGCTCTTCTGTTAGTGCTGACTGGCATCTGATGAAAGAGTCTGTCCATGTTAAAATTGGGTCAGAGGGTGTTCTGAAGAGATCCCAGCCTCCTACATTGACAGATACTACTTTACTCCATTGAACCCTTAGTTGTCTAGAAGGGAGGTGGCTGAACTTGCTGTCCTGCTCCTGGAGACTAGGTTAAGTCCCCAAGGAAAAAGAAGTTACAGTGGAATACAACAGAGATTCCAGTTACTTGATCAGTGTAAAAAAAGGACTATACATCACTGGATTAGGCCATTTTTAAATAATTGATATCTGTACATTTTAAATATGAGTAGGGAACAACTGCTTTATCAGCCCAATATGCATTTAAGCAGGTCTATAAGAGTTGTAGCAGGAAGCATGGAGTATCACAAAATTCCTGCAACTAATCTCTTTTTTTTTTTTTTTTTTTTTTTTTTTAAAGCAGCAGCAGCAGGTAGGGTTTAAAATGCCATGTGGAACAAAACTCCAGGAAAAAATACAGAATTTGCCTAAAGAACTATAAAGACTGCTGCTGTCTGTGTGGCTATTCCTTTTATTTTGATTAATACCATTCGGCTGTGTTTCTTCCTGCACTTACGATTAATGGCAGACCCCAAGGATTACAAAAGTGCCTGTCATATCAGTTGAGACTTTGAAGTATTTAAAGTACTTTGTAAATTCCTTGTGTAGTTTAAATGTTCTGATTAAGTGAATGTGTGTAGTCATTGAGGAAGGTGGCTTTCCTTTGAGGCATAAAACACTTGTATTTGTTATTACTGGAAGGGGGCACTCTAACAAACAGCTTTTGTGATCAAAGGATCATATTGGTGGCGGTCATGTGATCACAAAGCTTTAAACTTTGAACAGTGGATGGGAGTCATCTTTCTGTGTGGAGGTCAGCTATAAATTTACATCACACTTAGTTTTTCCTATGTCAATGGTAGGTAGCACTTGTAGCATGCTAATACAAGTGTAACCCTACAGCATCTACTTTAGGCCTTATTAAATTGTCCCAGTAGTTCTAAGAATTTGAGGTTTCTGCTCAGCCTGTGAGGTGTTCTCTGCCAGTAGTTGTGTTGTGTGGCTAAGAATGGAGATTTTTCTGACTGCTTTTTGAGACTGGCAGTGGCTTCATCTGGTGGAACATGAAATAACAACCCAAATTACTGGAAGAAATTTCAGTAAGGCAAAGCTTTCCCTTAAGAGAAAAAGAAGAGAGAAATTTCATGCAAATTTGTGCGAAAGCAGGTTCTGAAGATCATGGTCTTAAATATAAAACAAGTATAAATTATGGCAAAATGTCCCCAAGTTCTTCAGCATCAAACATTGCCCCTTTTCTCGGCCACGTAAGACCTGTCTTCAGGCTGCTAAAGTGTACAGTAATTCCCCACTAAACGTCCTCTCGCTTAACATTGTTTCGATCTTATGTCCCTGCTCAATTACAGAACATGCTCCATTTAAAGTTGTGCAATGCTTCGCTATAACGTCGTTTGGCTGCCTGCTTTGCCCACAGCTGGCAGCCCCCCATCTGCTCCCCTACACCCCCCAGCGCCTCCCGCCCTCCTGCAGACCCCGCGGATCAGCGCCTTTCCGCTCCTCCCCCCCTCCTCTTGAACGCTGCAAGCCAGCTGATTGCTGTGGGCAGAAGGCAGGGGAGGGAAGAGGGAGGAGGATGCCACATGCGGAGTAAAGGAGGGGGGAAGAAGAGGTGGGTTAAGGGTGGTGGTTTGGGGGAAGAGGTGGCGTGAGCGGGCCGAGGGTTGAGCCCCCCGCCCCTGGTGCTTGCAGAGTAGGGGAAGCTGCTGCTGCTGCTGTGCAATGTGCTTCTCCTAGCCTACAGCACCTCCTTGCCTGCCTCATTGTCTCCAGTGCCAGTGGGCTGTGCCTGTATGGGGTAAGGTGGGGGAACCTCCCAACTATAGTACTGTATGGCAAAAAAAAATTTCCCTGGAACCTAACCCCATTCCCCACCCCCACCCCCCAATTTACATTCATTCTTATGGGGAAATTGGAGTCGCTTAACATCGTTTCACTTAGTCGCATTTTTCAGGAACATAACTACAACATTAAGTGAGGAGTTACTGTACTTTGAATTTGATTGCTCTCCAGAAGAAACTATAGTTAACAAATCTCCACCAGCCAGCCACCCTAGAGTGGAGCTTCTTTGCATAGTAGAAATGTTGATTTAATTTGTGTTACCACCTAGATGTACCAAAGGCAGCCATCTCTCCTTATATACTAGGGTAAAACTATCCCTTTGGTGTCTTCCCCCCCCCCCACCCTAATTTGTTGAGTGAATTTAAGAATCACGTCCTCTGTCTTAGTTACCTGGAATAATCTTTTGAATTTAAGACCTTGAGTGTGGTTCTCCTGCGAATTATTTAAGAGTCGCAAAAGCACTCTTAATAGCCTGACACTCAGCCACTTCAATCCCTTGTCCTATGTATGGACTGAGACCCCAACCTTCTGTTGGCCTCTGGATCTAATCTATGGCAGTGGGGTATCGCATGCCATCGGGCTGAAACTTGAAGGTTGAGCTAAAAAAATTATATGAGTATCTTAAAGGAACAGATTTAATTGTTCAACACTGAGACAAAAGAGTAATATTCCAGATCTATAACTGAACACACTTTTTACATACCTCAGTCTCATTCTTTGCTGCCAAATTCTGCCTGAAGTTTTGCCACAAGAAAATACAGTAACAGCACATTAACCATAATCCAGTTAAACCTACTTGTTATTTAAGTTTGATAGTTATGGAGGTTTAGTTGACATGAGCTTTGTAGAAATAAATCTTAATCTGATCCTTTTACTGGGCTAGAGCTGCTTGGCTATGTGAGTATAATCAGCTGGATTTAATAAAAGCATCTCATGGTACTTGGCTTGCTGACTTCTTATCAGTAGCTTAAAAATATGGGTGTATGGCTGAAAGCAATATATCTCATTGCTATTGAAATTGGCCTTTTATGCTATGCAAAATGATCTTTGATTGCTAGGACAATTAAAATGCACAAATGCTAGCACAGCAAAACATAATTGAAGGGTTTAAGTTGCTGAGTTACCTTTAAGTGAATATCTAAATGTATGTAGTGCAAAATTGCTTCAAGATAAATACATTTTTGTGATGCATACAGCCATACCATATTTTAATTTCCCTTCCTAACTAATAATCACATGTCACAGATCTTGAGTAAGGGCTTGTCTATACTGCCCCAGAGTTTGCACTACGGCGGTGTGACTAGCAGTGCAAATCAGAGTGCTGTTCTGTGACTCCTCCGTGTGTCCGCTGCTGACACCAACCAAAAGGTTTACTGTGCATTCATGTAGTCCTTTTCAAACAGAACTACATGAATGCAAAGTAAGAACCTTTTAGTTCACACCCGCAGAATCTGTACAAGGGAGTTACAGCATGCACTGTTGTTCACACCCCCATAGTCCAAACTGTAGGGCAGTGTAGACATAACCTTAGTGTAATACAAATTAGAACAGTAGTAAAGTATGTTTAAGACTAAACCTTTGAGTTGAGTAGCACAATCTAGTCCCTCCCACCTGGAAAAGGAAGGGCTTGAAATAATTGAATATTAAAACTTTGAGTTTGCTTGTTAGGGCAAATAAGACTGACTGCCATGTTACTTTGCTTCCTTTAAACTATTGCCTCGGTTTAACTACAGACCTAATGAAACAAAGTACATATTGGGTGGGGTTTCCACATACTTGCATCTGGAAGCAATAACCTATTTTCTTTTCTCTTTAAGTTATTCCTTATTGACTTTGGTTTGGCCAAAAAGTACCGGGACAACAGGACAAGACAACACATACCATACAGAGAAGACAAAAATCTCACTGGCACAGCTCGATATGCCAGTATCAATGCACATCTTGGCATTGAGCAGAGGTGAGTTCAAGGGGGATTACTGCAGTGCTCCTGAAAGTTGTGGGCTGACCTCATTCATAAGACTCAGAAGTCTCTAAACTACTTTCACTCAAATGTGTGAACACATCCCTTGGCAAATACTTACCTTTCTGCCTGCTTCTGCCAGAGTATGAAAGCTAAGTAAGTAAGTGCTTTATTTTCTTCCTTGAAGTAGAATGAGTCTTGCAGGCTGAAGAGACACTTGTTCTGAATAAAATTTCAAAGCACAAATTTTTTTCATTGTGCTGGCACTTGTTATTGTCACTTTGAAAGGTCTTGGAAGATCCACTTCCATAGCCCAGTTTTTTTCGTTTCAGAAATGGGAAAAACTCCTAACTGGCTTCAGAGGCCTTTTTGTACTGACTTTCGGTACTGGTATTTTTACTTTGTCTTCCCCCAGTCATTAATTGTTAGGTTATGCTTGTGCCCATACCTGCAGGTAAGGTTTTGAGGATCACGGCACCCCTGCTTTCCTCATCTGGTCTAGTCAATCAAAAGGGTGGATTTGCACCCCTGGAACCAGAGTGCATCACTTGCTCTGCATGCCTGAGCTCCACTCCTCCAGAAATCAACTGGAGAGGGTGCTCCCTCCTCTAGCTGTTCAGTAGCATGTGTTGGGCACATCAAGCCAAACATGAGTTGATGCTGTATTTTCATCCCTCACCCATTCCTGCTAGATGATATTATACATAAGACATTTCAGAGACTAAAGCAGTATAGAGTAGAGCCCTGCGCAGGACTTTTTTTTTTTTTTTTTTAAATTCTCCTCCCATATCGTTTCTTGCACTTTTATTCTGCTCCCACCTGCAAAAACTTTAGATCCTGCAAGAGAAACAGATTCCCCCATGCTACTTTAAAAAAAAAAAGCGTGTATATGTGTGTGCGCACACACAATTCAGACAGTTTTTACTACTAAAAGAATAAAACAAATCTTGCTTAAACCATGTTAAAAATAAAAAACTTCACTCCTGTTATAATAGACATCAAATCTCTTTTTATCCCTCGCTTAAATTTCAGTATTAAAACCTTTATTTCATTTTTTTTAATGTTTTCCCTCAAATTACCACAGTTCACTTTTTCCCCCTCACTCCTGCCCACAACAACGTACATTTGACCTGCTCCTGTTGTAATTGCAGTGGGTCCTGCGGGATCCCAGTCCTGCTGCAGGACTCTAGTATAGAGCCATAATAGGTCACATGCTGAAGTAGTTAGCCTTTCCTCTGAATTTTTGCTCCGTGTGAGCTGTAGTCAGAGCTTGAACATTATTAAAACATAGCTTGAGCAGCTGTTTTATCTCATCAGTTGTAGTAAAACTTACAACTGACTATTCAGAGCATGTGGGAAGGGTTTAGTACCATAGAGTTTAGAAAAGGTCCATATGTTTCCATATTGACCTCCTTCCTCTCTTTGCTTTTTTTTTGTGTAGCAGTCATGAATAGCAATTTAAATATGGTGGTTCTTCCCAAGCAATGTTCTAACATCTTAGACATATGGGGCAAACAGAGAAGGTGGGTATTAGATCTTCTGATGTGAACACATGCTCTTAACACAGGTTTTGATACATTGCATCCCAAGTAAATTTGGATAAACCACGATCTGAAGGTAGAGGCAGTGATCATAAAAAGAACTATGCATTCTTTGGGGCTATTTTTAGTTGTTTGAGTCTGGCAGCTCTCCCATCCTCTATTTTGGTATTTGGAATTCTAGTTTAATGGTAAACTTTCTTTACCCCACTCTCTCTAAGAATTACTACAACATTCAGAGTAAGCCAGCAGTGAAGCCACTAAGTGATCCCCTGCTGTAAATCAAGAGAAGATGGAGACGACCTGAAACTTGACAGCAGACCCCTTCATCAGTTACAGTGCTAAATTGAGACTAGTGCAGGGTTTGCTCTGTCAAGTGTACTGACAGCTGTTACTGAAGTAGCATAAATACCTAGTATAACAGAAGGTGATATCATCTCATCCTTTACAAGCCAGATATCCTGGAGTCCACTTACATGCGTTTCGATTCTAATGAAGCCTTTATTAGGAAATGTCAGTACAAGACTGTAAATTCCAGGCTTCATACTGTACAGCTATGGCATTGAAAAATCCATTTAAAAAAATTACAGGGGAGGTGCATGCTGCCCCCTCACTGCCTGGGCTCAGAGAAGAGTCTGCCCCAGAGTCCTACTGCCACCACCCCCATATAGGCTCTTAAGCACATCATGTCTATGCACAAGGTCACTGGGGTTTGCTAGTGCTTATTTTAAAATGGAAAAAACAAATTATTTCAGAACCAGCAAATTTTGCACACTGTGGCCTAGGAAACTGCACAGTCTGACTACTGTCACCCTCATTTTTCCATCCTACCTTGTAAGTACAGTACATTCACTAAGTATTCTCTCAGGTAGTAAGCTCTGCAGGGCAGGGTTGTCTTACATGCACATGTGGATTCTTTTGTAATCTACTTATGTAGATACTCCTTCACTACAGTCTCATTAAATAAACTCCCCTCTGCTGTTTTCTCTCCCTCCCCACCCCCACCCCCCAAGCTTTCTCTCATCTTTCCTCCCCTCTCCCTTTAACCCTTAGTGGGCGGAAAGAGGGAACCTATTGCCGTCTAGCTTCTCTGCAGACTCCGATTCCTGCAGAATAACAGCCTGGCAGGAGGTGTGTTTGATGAACTGGGGTTTGTGGGTAGACACAGAAAACTAGTTAGTCCAGACCACACTAAATAGGCATCAGCAGCAGGCTGGCATATAGAAGGGCAGAAGCCTTCCCTGCCATTGCAGGGAGGACATTGCCAAGAAGGAAAACTGGTGGAGCATATACCTCTTCACTGCAGTGAATTGCACCTGTCTTTAAATACTCATACAGAAGAATGATTCAGGAAAATGTTATCTGTGGAGCATGTTTGGTGTGATAAGGAAAGATAAGGCTGCTTAGTGGTGCCGGAGCATGTCTAGTGGAAACAGTGTTTTAGCAGCAAGCTCTTAATGCAGTCTGCAAATGGCACTGGAGCTTCCTCTTACAACATTTTCCCCCCTTTTTTGATGGTGGGTTAAAAGTGTGTTTTAAATAACTTAAATATAGGGGTTACAATGGCTCCCTGTCTAGATATGTTGATAGTAATTAAACATCAGACTCTACAGTAAGCCCCATAATAAAAGCAGGGTTCAAGGAAAACTGTTTTAAGTAGATCAAAGACGTAAATAAGGAAGTCTATAGAAGTCTCTTAAAATAACACTGATTCAGATCAGGTTTCTGCCTGAATTACTTAAGGTCTGTCTATACTCCAGAGACTATAGGGGCATAGCTCTGTTGGAAAGGGGTTTTTACATTGGTGTAGGGATTTTGTCCCCAAATGACCATAATTAGGTCGATGGAAGCATTCTTCCATTGACATCGCTGCGTCTACGCTGGCAGTTAGGTCATCATAGCTACGTCAGTCGCATGTAGATTTTACACACTCCTGATTTAGGTTTGTTGACCTAAATATCAAGTGTGGACCAGGCCTTAAATGAAGTTAATGCATCTGTAGTTATCAGATTTTTCACTTTGGCTTTCTGGAGTTCCATGGGAACAAACTTTCATAGATGTGCAGGTGTTCAGTCACAACTGCAACTAATGTCAATAGGAGCTGCATGGGAAAGTCATTTTCCTTGCTTTGAAAAACTAAGTAACATTGGAGCCTTGAGACTGATTGTTACATGTTTGCCCTAAATTTCAGCATCTCTAAAATGTCTTGTAGAGAAACATAGCTTAATCCCAGGTTTTTCTTCCATTTTGCTCATTGATTCCTTGTGTCATTGTTAGAAATAGTATGAACAGACATGACACTGTTTCTAGTTTAAGGATTCTTATGAACACTAAATGGTGCAATCTTAATTTTCTGATAACATTTGCGGTTTTTAAGGTTGTCTTTTTTTCTCTACAGTCGTCGAGATGATATGGAGTCTCTAGGCTATGTATTGATGTATTTTAACAGAACCAGCCTGCCTTGGCAAGGATTAAAGGTAGGCCATGCAGTCTGCAGTCTTACTGTAGATTCTAAACATTTAAGAGCTGGGAATGGATGCTTTTGACTACTAGCCTGCATAAAATGATCTGTGCAGTTCTAACTCAGAGCTCTTTTCCAAGTTTAGTTTTACTGGATGTGACAGGAGAAAGCCTCTGCTTTTTCTCATGCTGTATACAGAATGTGTGTATTGTTTCACTTTTTAAATGTATTCTAAACAATGGCTTACATCAGCCTTGCAAAAATACTCTTCCTATCCAAGGGTGAGGTCATTTTGGAAAGGGAGACTTAAGATATTAAAGGTTATTTTAGTATTCTTAGTAACTATGCAGGATATGAAAGTATAACTTTAAAAAGAAAATTTAAGTCTAGTTTGTGGGTTAGGTAGGTGAATTGCTATCTTAATTGAAACATACACTAAGCTTAACACAGGTGTGCATTTGCATTACCCTGTGTCAGAACATGGGGTCATCATGTAAAATCATGGTCAATTTGTGATTGAATAGTGTAGACTTATTCTTTCCTGTATTTTAGTTTTCTTTCCCATATGGGAATTGTGCTATTCAGGGGGTGTTAACAGCTGCACAACCTGTAAGGTTTTTAAACCGGCAATCTGCTTGTGAAATACTAGAACTTTTCAGCTGCAATCTAATGTAATGGTTGCTCACTAAAAAGCACAGGCAGCAGTTGAAGGGAGTTCAGGAATTGGAATTAATGGAGCTTTTGCAAATGGATATTCAAGTAGGATCTGAGTGGACAAAAGCAGCAGCTAGAAAGACACGAGTTGTGCCATGTGATGGAAGCCTTAGACTGCAATAAATGGTATTAAACTGTGTCCAAATCTTAATACCAGATTGACCTTTATTCCCTCTGCAATAAGTATGTGGGACTTGGAGATTTCACATTCAAAAAAAGAAAGAAAAAACACTTCTGGTTGACAAAGGGTTTTCCCTGTCAGCTTGATTTTTGTTTTTTGCTACTGTCCTTGTTAATCCAGTGTTGCACAACATCTTTTTATATTGTGACCCACATGTTCCACAGGCTGCAACAAAGAAGCAAAAGTATGAAAAGATTAGTGAAAAGAAGATGTCCACTCCTGTTGAGGTTTTGTGTAAGGTAAGAGTAAATAGAAATAACTTTTTCACCACATGACCTCCTTCCTTAGAAACTCAAAGGACATGTCCAGTGTGTTGGACACGCAGTCAAAGCACTTTAAATAAACTGCATTCTCTACTCACTTGAATTCTGCTGCTAGCCATTCCTCCTTGAACAGCAGGTGCAGCTGGCAATCTAACAAGATCCTTAATTTGCAAATATAAATAAGGCAGGCATAGCCTGGGTTTGGGGGGTCTGAACAATATAAATCTTCACCTTTGCCAATTCTGCTTGCTCTCACCATGTAAACACTCGGCCAGGTTTATCTGGGTTGAGTGTCATCCACATTCTTCTCAAAGTATTTCATTGAGGTACAAATAGAACACTCGCATCACAGGAAAGATTGGATGAGATGGAGCTACAGAGCTCCTCCAGTGCTGTGAGGGAAGACTCAGCAATGTTTCCTAATAATCTCCTATACCTGTTGAATAGAAGAAGCAATAGAATGGACCCCTGTGGAATCCCACTTGAGAGGCCTGACTGCAGAAAAACAATCGTCCAATACTGTCACCTGGGATTTCAAAGGACTGGCTCACTGTACCCTCTCTGGGGCTACAGATGTCAGCACCTCATGGCATCAAAGGCATGGGCATAGATGCCTGCTTTTTACCCATCTCCAGGATAGATTATTTTGTTGGTTAGGTGTCCTCCAAGAGTCCCTTGGGTCTAACTCTGCAATCCTGCAAATCCACCATATAGTGAATGTAGGAAATGTAGTTCTACTTCTTACAGATGACAGATTTTAGAAGTATCTGTCACTGAATTCTCCCTCCTCTTGCTTTTTCTCTTACAACACTAGTGCATTTGTTTATGCAAATAACTATTTTATCCTTAAGAATAGGGTGTTTAAGCAGCACTTATTACACAGAAATTCACATCATGATGCCAGTTCTCAAAGTAGGAGACTTTTCATGATTAAGTCCCAAGGAGCATTAAGCAGTAGCTTCTGTTTTTACTTATAATACCCCAAAATAGCCTGTATGAGTAACTTTGAGCTTTCTGAAGAACTATAACCACTTCTGTTGGGGCAAAGGATTTTTAAGAACTAAGCATAATTAGAATAAAAGGGGAAGGGAATAAAAGAATAAAGCATTTGGTATATTTTTCAGTTTTAATTAGGTGCTATTGTTTGTAGATATACCTTTATTTTTATGTTACAGACATCATATTAAGGTGCTGTGAATTAAGACAGGAAAAGGAATATATTCTTGGGTGTCTGGTGATCAGATGAGCATCCCGAGCAAAATGGGGCCAAAACAGCGACTTAAATTCTTGCCTTCTCCTAAGACCCAAATCCATTTTTTAACTCTGCCTTTAAACATTGGCTATGGCTTTTTGATTTCTGAAACCTTACAAATGGCTCCTCACTGCGGGTCATAGTTTGACTAATGCTGTTGCTTACAGGGATTTCCTGCAGAATTTGCCATGTACCTGAACTACTGTCGTGGCCTGCGCTTTGAAGAGGCACCTGATTACATGTATCTGAGGCAATTATTCCGTATTCTTTTCAGGTCAGTCTCAAAATGTAGCATAATGATTTAGAAATCTAATTGTGTCAGCACTCAAATGAAAAATAACTGCTTCATGAATCTTATTTAGAGCTAGGTTTGGTTTTTTAATTTTTTTAAACAACTCCTGGAATACGGAGACTTCTAAGTTTACTTCAAGAAATCATTTAAAATTAGAAACCGAGTGCAAACTACAACTTTAGAAAACCAGGAAATGTGGCACAACATGAAACTGGCTGTGAAGGAAGAGGATCTTTTCTATTTGATCTGTTCCGCCCTGGCGATTACCTAGATCAGTGACTTTGATCCCTCTTCATCCTCAACCCACAAAATGTCTGAAATTGTCCCACATCTCACCATCACCAGCAACTCTCGGTGGCAAGAGGATTATGGGATTTGGATCACAAGAAGAACCAATGGGAGGCTTTTGGGTGCTGTGAGGATTGGGGCTACATATAGATCTGCTGGTGGTGTCCTGGAAGTTTATTTGAGGGGAGGGAATGGTGTTTTAAAACCCATTAATGCTTTTTACACTGTAAAGAAGCAAACGAACATAAGACCAACTGTTCTCTGTAAATTGCCTTTTAATAATGGAAGTTGTTGTTGACCCTCTGTAATCTGAGCCCTTTGGGATCTTGCAAATCATCCTACACTGAAGAGTTATGAATTTATAGCACCACAAATCTTTCCTATAATACAATATAAAGAAAGAATCATAGACTATCAGGGTTGGAAGGGACCTCAGGAGGTCATCTAATCCAACCCCCTGTTCAGAGCAGGACCAATCCCCAACTAAATCATCCCAGCCAGGGCTTTGTCAAGCCTGACCTTAAAAGCCTCTAAGGAAGGAGATTCCACCACCTCCCTAGGTAACCCATTCCAGTGCTTCACCACCCTCCTAGTGAAAAATTTTTCCCTAATAGCCAACCTAAATCTCTCCCACTGCAACTTGAGACCATTACTCCTTGTTCTGTCATCTGGTACCACTGAGAACAGACCCATGATGTTGGGTCATCATGACTTCAGGGTAGACAGAAGGAGAACCTGGGCTATGCAGAAGTACTTATCTGTGTGAAGGAGGGAAGCAGACATTACCAAATGGCTTTCAAGCTTACTCCAAAGATTCCTTTCAATTATTAATATTTAGCATTTGTACACTGCTCTTAATAGTTTTTGTAAAGTGCTTTGAAGATTAATGTCTAGCTTCATTTCTCAGCATACTGGCTTGAAATTCACAGTAAGGTAGTCATGTGTTGCAGTAAGTGTTTCCCTGTCTTCTAGGACCCTGAACCACCAATATGACTACACATTCGACTGGACAATGTTAAAGCAGAAAGCAGCACAGCAAGCCGCCTCTTCCAGTGGGCAGGGGCAGCAGGCCCAAACCCCCACAGGCAAGCAAACTGACAAATCCAAGAGTAACATGAAAGGTTAGTAGCCAAGAACCAAGTGACGTTACAGGAAAAAAATTAAACACTAAATTGGATAATGCCAGTGATTTAAGTGTTAGATCAAGGAGGTGGTTTAAAAACACACATTTGGCTGTTTGTTAAAAAAAAAAATAAAGAAGACGTCCTTGGAGAATTTGACTACTAACTTTAAACCAAAATGTCCTTGTTCTTCATATCATTTCTTTTGGGGATGTTGGGTCATTTTAACCACTGCATCTTTTGCTCCCGCATTAACCCCTTTTCCAAAACAAGAAACTGACTTGGTGTTGGGAATGTGATAAATGATACAATCCAAAATCCTAGACCTAACACTTTTAAGGGATAGTTCTCATTAACTAGGGCCAGTACCTGGAGACTTTGGGTTCTGCTCTGTTCCAGCTATAGGAGTGCTGTGGGTTTTTCTCCGCTCTGCATCTGTTCAGCAGTGAAAATGGAAAACTGTGAATGATATGGTTTCATCAGTTGTCTTCCTCTAATGTTAATATGTCCAGCATTCAGCCTCACTTGGCCCAAAGTCCAGGGAAAGGACCAATAAGCCTGGAATGTCTTGCTCAAATTCAAGTATAATCTTGAACTGCTGTTGTACTTCAAGGTTTTATCCCAGAAAGTCACAATTTTCCATCTTTTCATTTCAAAGTGGCTGGACGTTCTTGGTTTTCAGACTTCTTGGTATAAAACATAAGTTTTTTTTAGATGATGGTTTCATGGGGAAATGTGAAATGTTCAGATGCAATTGCTTTCCAAAACTTCTTTTTGAGACTAAACATGCTTCAGTTTGAACACTGTTGAATTCTGCTGGAAAAGCCCTAGGGACTACTTTGAATATGTTTTCTTGCTGCTTTTAAAACTCAGCTCTTTGAGCAAGGAAATGATTTCAATCTTACCTTCACAATGCATGTGCTATATTAGATTATATTCCATTGATGCAGTAACAGTTACTACTATAGCAGGTCCTTGTGCCAAGCATGGCTGAAACAAAAGAGAAACCTTGGATAATCCTTGGTTAGAATTTAACCTGCAGTGAATCTAGGTGTGAAAGTCAGTAAGCTAACAGGTTAAGTTTAAGACTAATAATGCAGGGAAGTGCTGTGAAAGCCACTGCACAATTCTGACTTCCAGCGTTCTCTTACTGGTAGACCAAGCTGGGATATTAAAACTTCTTGAGGTGAGTGCTACGCTTAGCAGGCGGGTCAATTGAAGGCCTACTTAACCACTGTCAAGTATTCCAGCAAGAATGGCCTGATGTAGCTGGCAGCCTACCTTTTTAATTGCATCAACCATAATGCCAACTTGAACATACTGGTTGCTCACTCTGTTACATGCTAATGCCATCTGTTGGGAAAAGGTGAAAGTTGAGCATCTTGACTGGTTAGAACGTTATAGAAAAAATATTGTGTGGGGGTGTGTGTATATGTGTGGGGGTGTGTGTATATGTGTGGGGGTGTGTGTGTGTGTGTGTGTGTGTATATATATATATATGTATATGTATATGTATATATGTATATATATATATACACACACACACCCACACATATACACATACTTTATTTTGTATACCAGGCCATCAATGTACATGGCTGTTTATAAAGCATGTTAAAGAAATTTAAGACCTAGTCCCTACCCAGAAGAGCTTACAGTCTACTCTGAACTGACCAAACATAAGAAATTAACTCGGGAGTTGGGGATGGAGTCTTTCACAGTCATTAAACTTCCTTCCCCAGCACACAGAGAAGCTACACAGCCATTAAACCTCTCCCTAAACAAAGAAAAGAATCTGAGCTATTAAACCCCCAACCCCTTCCTCACGTCAACAAAGCAAATAGCAACATTAAATGCACATGTAAACTCCCACTATTCCCCTCTCAACAAAAATCTCCTTTATAATGCTCACACAGTTAACCCCAGCCAAACCTTGCCGATAATCTGAAAAGTCCTGTGCTATTGAGGGGGTTCTGACATCACATCTCAGTAAAGGCCTCTCCCTTTCTGCTGTGTTTCTCTTGCTGCTGCTTATAAATCCATTGTGTATGCTGCAGAGAGGAAGAGCTCCCTCTCCCTTTCATGTGATCTGGAAATCTGTAAAGGTCCTGGGAGGGAGAGGGCAGCATGCCCAAAAATGTTTTGATTCGCTGGAATCTTCTGGAGCAGCAGCAGACAGAAACAGACTAGATTGGCTACTGGTTGGTTGAAATACAAGAGATACTTCATAATCTGGAGAGCATTCCAGAAGTAGAGACACATTAACAACAGTGACATAAATTATGCAGAGTTGGGGAAACCCGAATCATTTGTATGGAAACTTTTTTACTAGACATGAACATGGAAAAACGGTTAAAGCTAAGTGCAAGTTCTGTTCTCCTGAGTATGACATGTAGATAGAATGGAGAAACACTTTGATGAATTCTTATGATGTGTCCAGCTACTAGCAAAGATTATTGCAGTCAAACAGCAAGATAGGGAAAGTTGGTCTGCATCAAAATTTTTCTTCTGTGCACTCCAACGTTGTCTTTGGCAGCATCATGAAGCATGCCGGGATTTTCTGTTAAGACAGTGATATTAGTGAAAGTGAAGCTAATTCCACTTCGTCTTCTGATAAGAATTTTGATACTCCACCTGCTTCAGCATTGAAAACTCCTTCTTCTGGAAAGTATTCAGATGTTCATAATCAAATTGTTTTTAAGAGGTTTTTGGATAGAATGTGCCATGATCAGAAAAAACCTAACTTGACTATATTTGGTAGAGGTATTTATGCCAGCAATATACCATTTCATACTATCAAAAATCCTCATATGCTAGAATTTTTTCATAAGTTGCATCCTATTTACGAAGTACCAAGTAGGATACAGTTTATAGGAAGTCGTCTGAGTGCCAAAGCAGACGATCTGAAAAAGAATAGGTGTATTTATTGTGCAAGTTCCTCACTTGTCTCTAGTATTTGATGGCTGGAGCTATAGTCACGGAATGCTCCTTCAACTTCATGATAACTCCACCGTGCTTTACTCGTTTCAGTACACAACTGAGAATCACCACATAGCCCAATATATTGTTGACCAGTGTAATAATGTAATCAATGAATTGGCTCCAGGGAAGATGATTTTGGTTGTGACCAACAACATGGCTAATATGAAAGCTGCTTTGGCTTTAATAAATGTGTCCACACTTTTTGTCGTTTGTGCTGCCCATATGAGGCAGCTTTTCATTGGTGAGATCTGACAACTTTCTCATCACATGTGAAAAGCATTATCAAGTTTTTGAAAAACCAGCCATTCTTCAACGTTATTGAGTACAGGACTCAGTATCCTCCACACTGAGTAAGCATTGTCATACACCATGGGCATCTTCTATTAAATGTTTCAAAGATCTTCAAATATGCAAGAAGGTCATTCAGTAAACAGCTATTGGAAGAAGGGGTGGCCAAGTGCTGCCCCCAAGTACTCCGCACTGACAGTCTCAATGTCTTGAACATAAAGCTCAAAGTTCATTTCACTGCTTGTACCGCATAGCTCAGTCCATTCAGACTATGGAAAATTATAGTTCAACATTTGTCTGATGCCAAGAATGAGTTGCTGATGGATAAATTTTCTGAGAATACTGAACACAATCCATGTACAAAAGCTGAAGAGGAAAGATAATAGACAAAACAGTATCATGGAAAACCAAGTCATCACTCCTGCACATAATGCTGCCAACCTTCTTGATCCACATTTCTAGAGCCAAGAACTTTGTGGTGACACATTCAGTTCAGCTTGTGACCTCTTAGTAACTGTTGCAAATTTTAAAGCATATACAAATGTGCAAACAATTCTGATGGAGGTGGCAAATTATAAAGTAAGAGGTAGCCTGTTCAGTCACAAAACAATATGGTGTGCAGTCCCAGCAGGGAATCAAAAGAGCTTGCTCCTTAATCACGGTGGAAAGGATTGTGTCCTCCTTGCACTCTAGCTACAGTGGCAGAAGTGATTCCCTGTACCACTGCATGTGCATAACAAAATTTGTGAGTTTGGGGAATCCTCATCCATTCAGAAACCAGAAATAAACTGAAGCCCGTCAGTGCTGGGAAGCTCGTGACCATGTGTCACAATTTAATATTAGAGAAGAAAATGGCAGATTAAGAGTCGACTCCGTATTCATCGGATGAAGAGGAAGGAGATACTGATGAATTTGATGGCAGAAATAGATGAAGTAGTTGAAGCTGAAGAAAAAGATAATGAAAAGCAAGATGCTTGAAGAGTTGGCCTGCTACCTACCTAGCATAAGTGCATTTAAAAATGACTTTTCTTTTACATATGCTATGTGTTTTGTTCTGTTTAAATTTTCTTTTGTGACTGTTCAGTCTTGCATTGTTGTATGCAGTGTTGTTGCCCTGTTGGTCCCAAGATATTAGAGGGACAAAGGTGAGTGACGTAATATCTATTATTGGACCAACTTCTGTTGGTGAGAGACAAGCTTACACAGATGTTTTCTTGCATAACATTCACATTGCTAAAAAGGTGGTAATTCACTTATTAGAATGTTTTCATTCTGCTTCACATTTTTCGAAGTGAAATAACTTTCCTCTCATAATTAGGCACAAGTGTCCAAAGCTAAGCCTATTGGAGACCATAAAGTGTTACCTTTTTGTTGTTGTTACTATTCTGATAAATTAGTGCTTTAGTGGTTTTCCATATTTGACATTTTTTGAATAATGTTTGACCAAGTCAATTGGCCAATTATTTTGGACTAATCAAATTCCCAACCCTAACTGCAGTTGATGCAGATTCTTAAAGCTTGATTTGCAAGTTTAATCTTCACTGAGGGAAATAATCTTTGACCGTTACTCATGTCACTTGTTTCAGTTAACAGCTGCAAAAGAACTGTTCTGTGATTCTCCTTGCTAAATGGTAAATACAAATAATTTTTTTGAAAAAATACAAAAATAGGGTTTTTAGATTTTTAAATTTAAAAAAAAATCTCTTTAAAAATAAACCTGTTTAAAATGAAGTTTGAATTTACTACAAAATATGTTAAGGCTTAAGCTTGCTGTAATCTCTTAAAACACTTAAATAAAAAATACATATGCTGAATCCATGAGCCTCTTTCAAAAACTTTGAGTTAAAGGATGCTTTTCTATGTAAAACGTTTCCCCCGGATTCTAATTTTTGAAGTGAAGCTTTATAAATGACACAATAGGTCATGTACTGTAATAGCCTGATCCTGTGGTGAACCCACAGCCTGTACTGCTTGGTGCAAGAGACTGGCAAAGTCATCAGTGTTGGACCAGGCCTCTTAACTTCAGGAGATATGTATCTCATCAGGATCATCCACTGAGCCCACCTGGAGGTCTCCTACTCCTGTTTTATAGCTTGGATTGCTAATTCTTTTGTTTTTCTGGGGCTGAGTAGAGGAGTTTTGTAACAAGGGAGAAGGAGCAGAAGGGTGCAATGCTGGAGTGAAAACAGGACACTGGGAAGAATGGATAACATTCTTCAGAGTGCAGTCTCTAGCACAGTATTTCTCCAATGCGGCCACTGTGGCCGCATGCAGCTACCAGGGGCTTTCTTGCGGCCACCGTCTCCTGGGCCGTGATGGGGACAGGGAAGGAGTGGCGAAGTAGCGGCCCTGCCCTGTTGCTCCTGGATGCACCGCCTTGGTATTGGTTGCAGGGCTGCCAGTAGGGCTTGAATCCTGCCCCTCTCTGGAGACACATGGGGCACAACGCTGGAGGAGCAGGCAGCCAGTGAGTTCCCCACCTTCCCGGGGCAGTGGGGCTCAGGCTTTGGGCTTCAGCCCTGGGGAGGCGAGGCATAAGGCTCTGGCCTTGTTTTTGGCTCCAGCCCTGGGCTCTGGTGGTGCAGCAGCAGGCCCCAGGCTCCAGCCGCATGGCTTTGGGCTCCATCCCCAGACCCGATCCCTTGTCCATTTCGGTATCTGGACACAGGGCTTCAGGTTCCAGCCTACAAGTATTTTAGGAAAAAAATATGAGCAGCCACTAGCAAGAGTTGGTGGCCGCACTGTGAGGCCACCAAAACATTTGTCCTGAGAACCCCTGCTCTATTCATTTCAACACTGGGGAAGGGGGTGCAGGGAGAGACCTGCCATGGCTGCAGGACATATTTAAAATAAAAAATTGTACCTCTGGGTATAAAAGGAACATATGCTAAATGTAAGCAGTACAACAGAGATGTAAGGTCTGGTTGTGAGAATGAAGCATGATGCAAAATGCTCTTCAGAAGGCAGTGATTTTGAAGATGATGATGTGGACATATCTGAACAATCTGGATTAACTGGTTAGTAAACTTATTTTTCCACCATTCTTATGGACTGCCTACCATGTCTTACTATGTTAGTAAATGATAACTTAGTTTATTGTCACAAATTAGTGTTTTGGGTAGATTACTTGCTTACCAATTTCAAAGTTTTTGTGTTTAAAACATAATTGGTATATTTGTTGTGGGGATACTTATCAATTACATTTTTACTGTTGCTGCTGGACTTCTGAAATAACTTTTTTTATTGTGCAGTATAATCAAACATCCTAGGTGAAGATTTCCTGTTTAAAAGTAAAGTTTGATTAGGCATTTATGAATTTTAACATTTAAAGGGGTTTTTCTTTTCACACTGTCTGGTATGTTGCTAGAAATAAGGGTTTTTAAATAGATTTGGATAATTCTCATGATTTATGTTCCTATAAAACTAGGGTTGGAATAAATTATTTAAACAGTGGTACAAACAGCTCTAGTAGGATGCGTGTTTCATTTGTAATCTATCTTTTTATTTATTTATTTTTAAGCAACATTGAGTAATACTCAATGAGTGACATTTACCATTTTGTTTCAGGGTCCATCTTAGACAATAAGGGTTTATGAACATCCATCTGCAGTGTCTACAACTTCAGAGTCATCTGCTGGTACCACTAGATTGCTGCAACTAAATGTATGTCAGACGGTAAATTAACTGAATCAAAAAAAGACTTCATCCAGTAAAACCATGGATGCGTTAGTAATCAGGACCAGCCAATTCCAGCCAGACTCCTTGGGTGACAAGATTGCTTGGTTCATTTATGCAACAAATTCTCCCTTTCATCTTGTTCAGAGCAAACATTTCATTGATGGGGCTCAATCATTATGATGAGGCTACACTCCACTGGCAGAGCAGACAATGCTGGAACGTTACTGGACACAGAGTGTGAGAATGAAATTGAACAGTGTGCACACAAAAAAGTGATGGGAAATTCATTAATCTCAGTCTTGATGAGTGGAGCAACGTACACAATGATCCAATAATATGTGCTTGTGTGACAGCAGATGATGGGGTTGTCTATCTTATAGGAACAATTGATACATCAGGAAATACCACGCAGCAGAATACTTACCAGTAGCAGTGAAAACTATAACAATTTGAACAAAAATTCAAGTGTGTAGCATCCTAGACAATGCTACACATGTAGCAAAGATGAGAAGCTATCTAGAAGAAAATAACAAAGGATCCTGAAACTTATAACTTAGGGATGCAGTGCTCATTTGTTCTTTTAGCTGAAGTGCACCTCCAGGAATAAACGAAAATGTTGAAATTTCAAAATAATTCCCTAACAACCACTTTGCCTCAGCTTTGCTGAAGAGAGGAGGAAGATCCAAACCAATTATCACCCAATATGTACAATGGGATTAGTAGTTGACTCTTGAGGTATTTATTAAGAACTGACCTGTTCTGATGACTATTTGTGAAGCAAATGGTTGGCAAAATAGATGGAACTATCACAGCTGAAATAGTCAACATCAGACTGAAGAGAAATGTAGAATGCATGCTGCATATACTGAAACCTCTTTCTGTAGCCTGGGATAAACTGCAGAACGATTGCTGTTTTGCTGATGGTGTTGAAATTTAGAAAGGAACATCAAGAGACATTGAAGAAAGGAAATAATGAACAACAAAGTTACATTGCAGGCAGTAAGAAAGCGGATGGATCAATCATTTACTCCATCTCCTTTTCTTGTCAATATTGTCAACCCAAAGAACCAGGGTAGATGCCTTAACTGCTGAAGATGCTGCTATAGCATTGGCATCTAATAATCACTCATCAGTTATGCCAACCACAATAAATTTCAGGGCTGGAGGTAAACCATTCAAGCTGTACATGTTAGCTAATGATTTAAACAGTCACACAACTGAACTGGTGGCAGCCACTAGTTAAGCACCTGGAACCAGAGTCTTTTGAAGTGCTAAACCTGCTTTTGACAGCAGTCGCCTCTTCTGCAGGCACAGTGAATATTTGCTTCATTTGAACTAATTCAAAGTTAAGAAATCAATTGGGAGTTGAAAAAGCAGGAAAGCTTGTCTCTCTTCCAGTCTGTGAATAAAAACAAGAAGGAGAGGGGATGAAATCAAACTTTTAAAACTAGAAGGATGGCTTAAGAAATGTAGGAGACTCTCTTGTTCAAGAGGCTTAGGCGAAAAGGAACTTCAGCCTGGGCAAATTTTCAAATGTGCCAAAGTGAAAGTAATTGGAGCTGATCTGAAATCGATGTAATTCACTGCTCAACACAGTTAATCCCTCTGTTTGCTAAATCATTTAGTTGTAAATGTGAAATACGTTTTGATAAGCAAAGTTTTGTTGAATAAAAATGCTGTTTTGTGTGTTTAAATTGCAGTTTTCATCCTAATGCAGCATGACTCAAATTGTGTGCAAAAAGTTAATTATCCAGTAAATAAGCAATATCATTCACTGTTTTCTAGCATACTGAAAATGTACAATTAATCTGAAAATACTAACTAAAATTGATTAAATAAATGTGTACATATTAGAGCTGTTGAGTAATCGCAATTAACTCAAAAAAAATTAATCGCTATTAATTGCACTTTTAATCGCACTGTTAAACAATAAAATACCAATTGAAACGTATTAAATATTTTGGATGTTTTTGTACATTTTCATATAGTATTCTGTGTTGTAATCAAAATCAGTGTATATTTTTGATTACAAATATTTGCACTGTAAAAATGAGATTTTTCAATTCACCTCATACAAGTACGGTGGTGCAGTTTTTGTTGTAAAAGTGCAACTTACAAATGTAGATTTTTTTTTTGTACATAACTTCACTCAAAAACAATGTAAAACTTCAGCGCCTACAAGTCCACTTAGTCCTACTTCTTGTTCAGCCAACCGCTAAGACAAACAAGTTTGTTTACATTTACGGGAGATAATGCTGCCCTCTTCTTCTTTAGTGTAACCAGAAAGCGAGAACAGGCATTTGCATGGCACTTTTGTAGCCGGCATTGCAAGGTATTTACGTGCCAGATATGCTAAACATTTGTGTGCCCCTTCATGCTTTGGCTACCATTCCAGAGGACATGCTTCCATGCTGATGACGCTTGTTTTTAAAAAAAAATGTATTAATTAAATTTGTGACCGTTCTCTCCCAAGGAGTTCAATGTCCCCTGCTCTGTTTTACCAGCATTCTGCCATATATTTCATGTTATAGCAGTCTCAGATGATGATGACCCAGCACGTGGTGTTCATTTTAAGAACACTTTCACGACAGATCTCACAAAACACAAGATACCAATGTGAGATTTCTAAAATAGCTACAGCTCTCGACCCAAGGTTTAAGAATCTGAAGTGCCTTCCAAAATCTGAGAGGGGCAAGGTGTGGAGCATGCTTTCAGAAGTCTTAAAAGAGCAAAACTCTGATGCAGAAACTACAGAACCTGAACCACCAAAAAAAGAAAATCAACCTTCTGCTGGTGGCATCTGACTCAGATAATGAAAATGAACATGTCGGTCCGCACTGCTTTGGATTGTTATTGAGCAGGACCCGTCATCAGCATGGACACATCCTCTGGAATGGTGGTTGAAGCATGAAGGGACATATGAATCTTTAGCGCATCTAGCACGTAAATATTTTTGCAACACCGGCTACAACAGTGCCATGAGAACACCTGTTCTCACTTTCAGATGACTTAATAAGAAGTGGGCAGCATTATCTCCTGCAAATGTTAACAATGTTTGTCTGAGCGATTGGCTGAACAAGAAGTAGGACTGAGTGAACTTGCAGGCTTTAAAAGTTACATTTTATGTTTGAATGCAGTGTTTTTTGTACATAGTTCTACATTTGTAAGTTCAGTTTTCATGATTGCAGTACGGTACTTGTATTAGGTGAATTGAAAAATACTATTGTTTTTTTTTTTACAGTGCAAATACTTGTAATCAAAAATAAATATAAGCACTGTACACTTTATATTCTGTGTAATTGAAATCAATATATTAAAAAATGTAGAAAACGTCCAAAAATATTTAAATAAATGGTATTCTATTATTTAACAGTGTGATTAATCGTGATTAGTTTGTTTAATCGCTTGACAGCCCTAGTATATATTAAGTGTACCCGCCTGGGTAGCAAAATGATGTACCAAATCTAGTGTAAAGACTCTATTTAGTTGTAAATAGCATGTTTTAATGGTTATGTAAACAAGAGAATGCACCTTTCTTTAGAAAATAACTGAAGTACAAATGGAAAAATTGATTAAAATGATTTAAATGGAGGTTTTCCTCTTGATGACTTAAATTGCCGTGATTTAAATCAGTCCGCCACCCTGTTTGCTAAATTATTAGATGTGCTTAGAAATGGGGTCTGTGAAAGTAGACTCTCCAGTGCTAACCAGATGTAACAAAATTCTTTTTCCCAGAGGAGTTAAAGAAATAGTCTGTCTTCTGGTACTTTAGTATTCTAACATGTAACGTGTCAGACAGAACTGCAGAGGCTGGCTAGTACAGGTAGTTACTGCAGAGACCGTAAGTACAAATACTCGAGCCTCCTTTTTGAAATGAGACTGGAAAATTCAAGTTGCTAGTAATGATCTTGAATATACTTTATCAGCTTGTCAGGTGAGCATGGAAGCATAGCAAACCTGGCCCTTCAAACAAAGAAGGCTTTAGTGTATAGGAAGCTCCAGAATCCTAGCTACAAAGCTTTCATTGCGGCTTTGGGTCTGGTCTAGAGACAGCTGTCCATTTGAAAGTAACATAGGAGAATGCTGTGCCACCCAGTAATGAAAACGCTCCAGGTTTTAGTTCAGTGAGCACGTACCCTTTTTCTCCATTCCTGTCTAAAAATTGGGGGTGGGGTGGAGGAAGGGACATAAACCGCATCTAGAATAGGAAAATGAGGTGCTTCATAAATGTTGTCTAACACGTGAAATTTTTAACCACTTTGTTCCTAGTGTAGACATAGAGGGGGTCAAAACATTTGTTAGCTAGTGATGGTCAGTCCTAGGGCTATAAAGTAAAACTGTAGTCAGCTAACTGGTGGATAGGGAAAAGTAGTTAGGAGGGAAGCCAGGAAACCACCTCATCTGAAGGCTACTTGTACTGCTCTATGGAAAGAAAGGTATACCACAGGGTCGCAACAAACTGTTGGGACATGCTTTTGCGGGAAGACATTGTCCCAACTCTGCCTTTTCATCCTAGGACTGGACAGCTACCAGAACCAAGAAGTGGCTCCTCTGTGTGGTGGCAGCAGCTTTTTCTTTTCTTTTCTCCTTCTCGCTCCCTCCCCAGTAGTTTCTCTAATGCTGCTTGTATGTTCAGGATTGCTAGAGGAAAGCATTAAGGGGGTTCATGGATTCCACAGCATGAGACCTGTCTCTTGTGTCCTCTGTGGTGGGGATGCTCCCATCTCCTTCCTTGCTTTGTTAATCCCACAGTCCTCCATCAGTAATACAAAGGAGAGGCAGCATGAGGGCTGGTTACTTACAGTACCAGGACACTGTATCCTGGATAAGTGCTGCTGTGTTCTTTTGTCAGAGCATTGCATTGACTCTGGGCTGAGGCAAAAGTTGAAAGCAAGAATTAGCTGAAAAACCGCTTTTAAATTTGAAAGCTTCTCTTGTCAGTGAAAATATTACAAACTGTGGTAGAATGTCTGACCTTAAAGCCTAAGAAGGCAAAGAAATGGCAACAGTATTTTCCCTTGGTGTTTAATGTTTGTAGTACTTGTATCCAAAACACTGCATGCTGTTCATCGATCATGGCAGTACCCAAGACTTCACTGAGCAAATTCTGATATTAGGCAAAAGTGGCAGTGTAAAAATGAGCTTTTGTTTTCTTTCATATTTTCCCAGAGTCAAATAAAAATTAGTGAGATGTTCTCTAGCTTCTAACACCAGAAATGTGAAGTTGAGCAGGTTTTTTTGCATCTTAGATTGTCCCCAGTAATCTGCAATTTGATCTTGATGGATTTTTTTCATGACACAGAAGAGCCCAACTCATCATGCCATAGCCGTATGGACTCTGTAGCGCTGATCATTGTAAACTGGCTGCTTTTTTTCCAGAGATGGGACTCAAGCATACAGCAAATCTACTGAATGTGGTGTTTTTAGATGATTGCTTTCCTTACCATAAACTCTCAAACTAGTGAATCTAGTTCTGGTCCCATAGTTGCTATATGCTAATAGCCATTTAGGAAGATTCCCAAACTTACACTCTTTGACTCCTCCCCTCACTCATATCAAAAGACATGTACTATTGGTTGTCCTTAATGCAGCTTGACAACTGGAAACAAAGCGCTATTGTCACAAGACTAGCCAATTCGGTGGTCCACAGGCCACAGTTTGGCCACTGATGTAGAATATCCTACCTTGCTTAACAGCAATACAGAACACAGGAGATTCACGTGATTGTTGCATTTTGTTTCCTTTAGTTTCATCCACAATCTCCCATAAGTCATTTCTTTAGATCATGCCGTTCGTGTTATCTTGTACATTGAGTATCTGTGATGAAGAGTTGATAAAAGGTCTAAAGATGTTTGATTTCTCGAGCATAAGAATTTCCAAAATGCAGTGACTCTCTAACAATGATAGGTGTGTAGTAATAGAGGCATCTGAACAAATGATATGGTAAAATGGCACTAGTGTTGGACAGTCTCATTACCAGACTTCTGGGGGTCTGTGTACATACCAAATTGTGGTTGCCAGTCTAATCAGCATGACATGCCAAAGTACAGCCCCAGTATCTGTGTAACCAATGCTGAGACTGTAGGAAGCATTGGCCAACTTGGCTAAAACTATCGCAACAGAAGGACACAATCACACAGGAAAAATGCAGACTGCACAACAGTAGTTTTTCCTGTAGCTTTTGATGAGGGTGCTTAAAAGAAGGTGGTGTAATTGCTGAGCAATTTAAATGCTTTTCAAATTAGGTGCAGTGCACTCTTGACTTTACCAGCCTATCAGAATGAATAGTCTGAAGCCGCGTCATGATTTGGGACAAAACATGTCAGATGGGCCTTTATCTTTCAACTAAAAACATACAGCTGCAGTCATTTGGATAAGGCATATTAAAGATGAGTTGCAAAGAAGAAAATCTTGGACTCTAATCCTTTTTGGCTTCTTTATTTGAAGTTCAGTTTTCTTTACAGATCGTAAAGTATTTTTTGCTTGTTTCCATTAGAAATCTAAGTGCTGTGTATTCTGGAAGGCTCTCTGACTACAAAACTAGTGAAATGGTGACGTCACAAGAGCTAAAAGCTGAGCAGTTAAAAGGAAAGGGATTTTTTTTTAATCGCTGGTCTTAAAATTCTTTTTAAAAATCTGTTTAATGATTGACTCTAGTTAAAGGAAATCTGTTAAAGTTTCAGCATTTTAGTCCCTTCAGTAAGTCATTAGTGTTCAAACTTCCCTCAGAAATGCCTGACTTCTTTAAAATTCAAAAAAAAAAAAAAATCTTTCAGGCCTTTATCGCTCATGAAATAACAATGGCCACAAGTCCAATTTTAAAATACTTATTGGTCACCTTTAAAGGTTTTGGGGTACCAAAATGACACCTCATGGGGGTGATTTGATTAAAGGTTTCTTGTGTAGTAAATCTAGTGGCTGCATCTGTTTGAGAACAGAATTAACTGCTCTCAAATGAATTTGAGGGGGAGGAGGGAGAAGGTCTATCAGATGGCCAGAGACATTCATAAACAAAATGCACCTTGATTTGTGAACATCTCACTACAACACTTCAGTCTATAGTGTTCCTTAGAGTCGGGGGCCTGCCTACAATTCTTCTTAAACCTGAGCATTCCTAGTAGCACCATTAAAAGTAGACCACTACAAAGGGCATAAATGAAGCCCTGAGGGAAAAGTAATTGGTGCCCAGACAAAGCAATGGCTCCCACCCAACAGAGCACAATATGCCTTTTTAAAATAAGGATATGAAGCAAAACACCTGATTCATAGTTGCTTCATAGTGGAGTGAAAAGGCATTTTAAAGGATTTCTGCACCGTTCCGAAATGGTTCTAATCAGGCTGGCCCCAAAGAAAAGGATAAAATCTGCTTCCTGCCACTTGATGCTCCTCAGAGAGGCAGTACATATGTACTGCCATCAGGTGACCTGTGGTGACATTCTGCAAAATACACAGGACATTACAGACAAGTAGAAAACAACTCTGAAAGTATACCCTGCTTCCTAGTGGCAAGAACACATCTTGTTCTTAAATTATATGGCTGGCTGCCAAACTGAATGCCCATTTGAAGGACTTTGCATTTAGTTAGTGCATATGTATACTGTTGCTATACATTTATAAGCATGTGGTGTTGATTCAGAACAGTGATCAGTCAAACCATGTTTAGCTTTAGAAAAGGAAAGCAGGGACCATACCATTCTAAAATGGAACAACATTTTCCCTGTAAATGACCATAACTATTTGTGTTTAACCCTGCCATCCCAGAGGCTATTCCCTTTCTTTTCAAATATCAGTAAGTTGCCTTTTTTTATCTTACAGGTTTCTGAGCATGAAGAGAGGAACAAATGAAGCAGAGCAGATCGGAGCAGGACTTGACACTCCCCAAATCCTAGAAATTTTAGTTCATACGTACACTTGCCAGTGGTTGTGGGCAACCATTTACTTGGTGTAAAGAACTTAATTTCAGTATAGACTGGCTCTGGGCAGCGCTGGTGATGCTGCACTTTGAGTTGTAGCAGCAGCTGTAATTGTGAATTACTGAGATAGTGAAACATGGTGTCCGGTTTTCTATTGCATTTTTTCAAGTGGAAAAGTTAACTAAATAGTTGACACAAAATGGTGGAGAAAATTATGCATATGCCAATTTTTGTTACCTTTTTACTTTGAACTACACTGCTTATGAGATCTCGTTGTTTTGGAAGAATGGCATGAACAGTCTTCAGCAACAGTTGTGATCATTGTAAATGCTCACAATTGTGCACTCTTTCTGGTTATTCCTCCCTGGGTTTTGAAAGTTGTACACTTAAAACATTCTTAAAATTGTTGGCTTCTATGTGCAACATACCAAGCCAGCTGACATGGTAGTAACCAAAGATTCCAGTTTTTAAGCGTATGAAAGACTCTGCCTGCTTACCTGTGCTAGAAATAACAGCATCTAAAGTGAAGACTTAAGAGAAACTTAGCGACTACTAGATAATCTTTAGGACTCTGCATTAACTCTATAATGTTCTTGGTATAAAAGGAAAAACAGCATATTTGTCACAGAAATTTAGTTAACATCTTACAACTGAACCTGTATGTAAGTTGCTTAGATAAATGTAATCACTGTAAACATCTATATGATCTGGGATTTTGTTTTTATTTTGAAATGGGAGCTTTTTTGTTTACAAGTTCATTAAAAACTAAAAACTTTCTGTAAGGAAATGAGAATTTTTTTTTAAAATTTGCCTTGTTAATTCCGTCTAAAGAAAACACCACTCCAGTTTTTTTAAACAGACAATTTCAAGGCCATTTGTTAAGCAAAAAGTCATATTTCTTTCTAAATCATTTTAGATTTAGTATTGTAATTCTTCCTCACTTTTGTTTTTAAATAAATTTTGTATTTTTTTTTTCCTTGAGGGGGAAGGGCAGTCTTGCATTTTTTATAACCTGCTGCATTGATACCCAGCCCTCTATAACAAGAGATTGGCATCTTTTGAAGACCCCCAGTATTGACAGCCCACAAGCGTTGCCGTTGTCTTGCATTGGCTGGACTGACTTGTGATTATTAGTTTTGAAAATTTAGAATGGAAGTGTTTGGAGGGTTTTAAACCAAGGCATTTTCTTTCAAGTTCTTGTGAAGTGGATATGATCAAATTAACTCTTGTTCTTGGACAGCCTCACACCGTGCAGTGTTCACATTGGTTACTGCGCTGGGCTTTCCTCCTCACTCTTACTTTAGCCCAGCTGAAAGAAAAGTACTTTTATTGCTGGTAATTCTTTAACAGTGTAATTTATTCCTTTATAGCATGTCAGAATAAATTAAAAAAATCTGAAAATGCTGCCAGATGCCTATTGTGTAAATGGTGTTTTGTACGTTAGCCTTTTTAGACTGTTTCCATACATGTAGCAAAGTTTTTGGCCAAGAGGCATATTTTTCTTGTTGGAAAAGATCTTTAATTTGAAAAATTCTTATTATTCCAAGTCTGCAATATGTCCTGTGCACTCTTACTAAAGAGACTGAGGTCACAATTATAACAGACTACAGCTGTTCCAAAAAGTGGGCAATCTAATGGGGGGTGGCGGGCGGGTGGGCTCGTATTCCAGTTTTCCTGATAAGATGTTAAATTCATATCTGCAGAAACCTTTGTCTTGTGAGCTGGCAACTATATTAATAAACACCACTTCAATAGTTAACATGGGTAAATATCTGTTTGGATGGGCGAGGAGTTTGAAAGTGCTCAAGATCTCAAATATATCAAAATATACTTCCAGTGCTTCTGTCTATGTATACGAAGGGCTTTGTTTTTCTTTTGTAACTTTGCCTTTGAGTAAAGACAGTTTCTTGCAGCCAGAGGGGGGAGGATGCTTAAGATAGCTACATTTCCAGAGTGAATGGGGAACTGATTTCTTTCATGTATTTTTGGGGAGTCGGGGTAGCGGTGAGGTTCTAGGTGGCATTCCTCTGCTTCATATTTTGCCAAAGGAAACTTGAAATTCTAAGCATTTGACAAATCCCAGTCTCAGTAATGGAAACAGCCATATTTCAAAGGCACCTGTTGCCAAAGCATCTAGGCACATAATTTACAACTAGGCAAACCACAGTAGTCTAAGGTATATCTAAACTGAATGGAAAGTCCCACTTCTTAAGACACACTGGTATAAGTGGAAGACGCTGATCTGAAATGTAAGCTCCTCCTGGACAGCTGTCATGTTTCCAGAGAGGATTAGTTGATCTGAACTTCATAGGCCACCAATGCTATTTCCTTGCAGAGATGTAGTTCCTCAAAATTGTGGGGGAAATGCCATCACAGCCACTGTCAGCTACTGTTTTGGGAAGATACGACAGTTGTAGGAGGAGAGATTCCTTTCCTGTGTAGTTTATAATCTTGTTCTTCCGCTTACAAATGAGTTTGTAATGGATTATCAATGGGGGAAAAAAATGTCAGCAGGTGTGTAGCACTATAAGCGAAATCCATTCCTAGCTGCCTGCCTAGCAGGAAAACCTGGATTTGGTGGAGTCAAGAGATCCTGTTAAACTACAAAAGTCAAATTGTGCTACTTCCGTGTGCAGGAAAGGATGGAAACTAATTGCTACTATTTAATATGTATATATGGTTCTTGTTTGATGTGAAAACATGAGTCTAGCATGGGAGATGCTGTCATATGCACATCAGTCAGCATGGCATTGTTTTGGAAGGCACTTCCCACTCCTGCAGCCATCGGGCTGAACAACGAATAAGATAGAATCTCTTCCAGAGGGTGGACACGAGCTGAATGTTGAATGGCTGTATACTGTGCAATACATACTGTAACCAAAACCTAAAACTGAAGCCAAAATACTAAATTCTGTGAATCTGGGCTAATGGCTTTCAGTTTCAGCTCTGCCAGATGCGTGTCATGGGTGGTTCCCTTACTAATATCCAGTGCCCTAAAGGGGAATGCAAAATATTTTGCAACAGATTTCCAAGCAATTATAATGTACCTACAATGGTCATATATAAGCACAGACTAAGATCCCATCCCTTGCGAACTTGCCTCTTAGTGAGAACCAGCGTTCCTGACAATTGAACATAATACAATAAAGAAAAATAGAGGTTTTAAGCAATTTTGTAGCTGTTTAAATCGCCAAGAGCATACTGTCACTTTGATGCTGTTTTTAAAGTGTGGGCACATTACCAAGTTTGTAGGACTCCTCCAAAGTTCCATGCACTTTTCTGTTCCTGTTAGAACAAGCGCTCTGCTTACTGCTCTGGGTATTAGCAGTGGGGGTTCTGGTAAGTGATTCTAGCTTTTAACTTGGACATGCAGGTTGGTTTAAAAGAACTGAGCCTGCCAAATGGTTACCAAACACATTGAAAGCCTGTTCAATGTATAACCTTGATGTACGCAATCTTTAACCAAGTTTATTCTCTTGAGGTGCCTGAGGGTTCTATTGGTTTTTATTAAACTTTTGTACCCAAACTCAGTTGTTGAAGAGATGTATCTATTTTGTTCTACTATTGTAAGTGTGCACTTCTGAAAGGTTCCCTGGACTTGCATGTGGCTTTGTGGATTGTACACATACTGAAGTGGGAATTTTGCATCGAGGAGCCTACAGTGTCTAGTTCAAAACTTACATCCACTGAGCTTTTCACATGGGGTTTTAATTTCCCTTGATACTGTTCTCCAATTTAGAAGATGTTGCTGAGCCAGCCTTGTTTCTCAGCTTCATCTGTTCCCTACTTAGAGTGAAGCCATCATGCTGAATTCATACCAGCCTGATGTCATAAATGCAAGTTTACAAGCACCGCAGACTCCAGCAGAAAGGTGAAGTTGAGCTGTGAGGAAGAGCTCTTTGCTGCAAGCACAAATGTCTCCCATAATTGTAATGGGGCAAGCAAAGGACTAAAGAAAACCATCTTTCTAGGGCAGCTCTCTCCATGGCTTGCTCCAGTGTGGGACAGTAGATCTTTAAAGTTCCATTCTGTAGGAATAAACCAATGGGCCTTTGATGCAAATCCTGTATGCAGTGAAGTCTTTTTGGGCTGGTAGTCAAGAAGTGTAAGGCTGGCCACTGCACGACCTTGAGGACTACTTGGATGGAAACCTTTCCAAACTACACATGAGAAGCTGCTTTGTCCCAAGTTGTGAAGAGAAAGCTCTCCCCTTAACACACACACTGTCCCAAAGAAATTGGGTCTTTTGAAAAGTGTCTTGCAGGTCCCAAACATACTATTCTTCAGCTGAGTTTGAGGCATTAAAGTTTCTGTATACGAAAGCTTTGGTCTAGTTGACTCATTGAATGCATGCGTCAAATAGCATGTGCAAAGGAACTGTTCACAAGTGCAGCATGCATAGTATGACTGCCATCAGTAGCCAGTGCTGGTTTCAGAGAGCTAGGATTAATTTGTGAAGAAGAGATGAACTCCAAGTGAAGTAGGTAAATTGGAATCAAATTTTCACATACTCTAATTATACAGCTAGATTATTGTATAAAGCCAAAGTACTTTGTATTACTAATGGAAAGCTTTAATGTTTTGCTTCCTGAAGGTACTTGACCAAATTTTCAGTAAATATTTAATCTTTGTTTTTGTGTTTTTTCCCTGCCTCTAATGTGACCCAATCGCTTCTCTCCTGGGTTTCAGTCTGAAATATTTATTCTGGTTTGGGGAAACCCTACATTTCCCATTTAGGGGGTTGAATGCAGGGAAAGGAAGCTGCTTGTACTTCAGTGAATCTTGGTTCTCTGCGGTGTCCATGCAGAATATCAGTATTCATAGCTAAGGAGAGGAAAAGTCTTGAACAATTTTTTAAACTAACAAAAGGGGGGCACCAATTTGAATGGAACTAGTAAATATTTCAGAAGATAGGGTGGGAATCCTGAATTTAAGTGCATACTGGGTAGAGCTTGCCAACTTACCTAAATTAAGACATCTTTTGTTTAGTGGCAGAGTTTTAAACAATTTTTTTTAAAGGCACAATGAAAACAGTAATTCAGGATGTAATAAAACACCTGATCAGAAAACTGATTCTTCTTCTTTTCTCCATCCCCCTTCTTTTAAAAATAAATCACCTTTGACATAATGCATGGACTGGCTCATAAGCTTCCCTGCTGTTGGGGAAGTCCCTTCTCGATGCACCTGTGTAATGACCTACTCCTGGAGACTAGGGTTTTGCTCTGTATAAACATTACCTAAAGCAGTGGTTTTCAAACCGGGGTATACATACCCCTAGGGCTATGTGAGAAAAATCCTGCCTTCCCCTAATTCCCTGGGTGTGCCTAGAAGGCCAGACATTCTCCATGGTTTGCTGGAAAAGATTCACAGAGTGGCTCTGCTTATTGCAGTGCTAAGAACCATGGGATATCTCCCACTAAGTCCTAGCACCTCAGACAGGTGAGTACAACATCTGTGTGGACCCAGTAACTTGGGTATGGCTTTGCAATGTAGCCGCTCACACCTAGACCAATCTGGGTATAGGCAGGGAAATTGAAAAGAGACACCAATTCAGAACTCACATTAATCTGATCTTGTAGCTATAGAAAACAATTTTTTTTTCTTTTTTTGGATTGTTTGCTTTGCCTGGACAGTGCTGTCAAATGTTCGCCTCCCGTGTTTATATGACAGTTTTACACAGCAGCTGAGAGCAGCTCAAACTGGAAAATACCAGAGGGGAGGGACACAGGTCTAGGTTCCTTCTAGCCTGGTTACTGGAAGCAATTAAGCTAAGATTTCCATGCTGAACTCATTTCTTTTTTTGTTGGCAGTTCCTCCTGCAGGAGCAGTTGGTATTTTAGAAGGACTACTTCCAAGAGTGTGCTGCTGTTGTGTCATGACATGTAAAATGGCAAGCCCGGCTGATTAATATGTCTTAGAAGCATTTCTAGTATTTAGGGCCATTACAAAATCTAGAGCACTCATTAATAATCCTTCAGGAGAAAGAGCCAGTTCTTCCTTATGTGACTCAGGAGTTTGTCAACTTATGTCACACAATTGCAGTGCAGTGATGCTAATAGGCAACACCGGAAATTCACACTGAGTCACATCCTGGAAATATACCCCACCCTGCTTCCCTCCTCACTCTTCACAGGGGGGAAACAAAGTGCACAGCTGGGTTGCAATTAGCCCTAATAAATGTAACTACTTTTCACTCTGCTAGGTGCACTAACTGGAGTCAGCAATATTTTTAATAGATATGCTTGTGCTACAGTCACTCCAGTGCCCAACACTTATCCATGTTTTACATAAGTTTATAGGGCTCAGTTGCAACAAGCCCTATCTGGCTTGTGATAATGGCTTTGTGACTAGCATTAACCTGGTAGCAAGCCCCATAAACGGATTACGCCACCCATTCTGTTGAATGAACTTTCTCCCTGCTGACAACTCTTTAAATTATCTCATATCTGACCGTTCCTGTACCTCTTGATAACACTCAGAGCCTCTCCTGTCAGCGGGCACATGTTGAGGGTACTATAGAGGCCTCAGAATGTGTTCCCTGCAATTCAGAGAGAGACTTGCTTTTCTTCCAGTATGTCATGTGCTCTGTAAAATATCTTTGCATGTGCCCAGAAGGCAAAGTGTAGCCTGAGAATGCAGTATCTCTAACCCTGCTCGGGCATGGCTTGTTCATGTGTCATGCAGCAAAACTTCTTCAGCTCTACACTTGACACTAAATTTCCTTTTCCCCCTCAGATAGCAAACTGTCTTGTTAAGGATGTCCAAACATGTGGCGTGTCCCATGCACTTCCTTCCCCTCCCTTTTGTGCTTGCATGTTCTCCCTGTGATGCCTCCAGTAATTGCTTTATGTGGGAGAAGTGCTCTGAGGAAAAGCATAGTTAGCTGGGTATTTTAAAATGCAATTTAGCAGCTGGCACCAAGGAGCGGCAGCACCCGGGGGGCTGGCCAGCCCTTTGTGGACCAATACCAGCCATCGGTTTGGATATTTGACAGCATGAGGTGACGCCCAAGCCTTTCAACACCTTTCTGCCATCATGATAAGTTCCTTTATCTAGTGGGTGTGTTTTACATTAAAAAAAAAAAAATGCATTCACTTCAACAACAGCCAGGGTCCATCACCAAGCTCACGAGCAGCTGCCTGCTTCTGTTGGACTCTGGCTGCCATAAATGGGCCCAGTCAATCACCTAGTCAGTGTGGGATTAAAGGCCATTGCTGCTGTTTTCCTCTCTCCCTGTTGGGGTGCTGGTCAGTGCCAGTGTGCTCGAAGAGAGGCACCGATGGCCGCCCGGCTGCCTCATGACCTTTTAAAAGGGGCAGCAGGAGGGCAGCTTGTGAAAATAGAGCACCACAGCATTTGCCTCCTTTGCGGTTGCCAGGAAACAGGTAAACAGCAAGGGATAACTGGAGGGGGGTTGCGCTGCCATTTTCCTTTAACTGGTGCCTGGCTGTTGCCCCTTATTCCTGCATTACTCCTCCTGGCTATGGTGGGGGAAGGTGCCGGGGGAGAAATGAAGTCACTGGGCCTCTAGCCCTTCATGCTGTTCTGGCTGAGCGCATCAGAATTCAAATTTCCCTGTCAATGTGTAAGTGCAATCTAGTATTAACCGTATTCCAGGGAGGCTTCGGATGGGCATGGAGACTTCATTACCTGGAGGCACTTGAAGTAGGTCAGAGTCAAAGCAGGCAGAGGAGTGTGTAGAGAGACTTCGTTGTCCCAGATTGTCTAGCACATTTTGCCAACACTAAAATCACTTCTGACATTGGAGGGGGGAGTCCTTGATACTGATCAACCCTGCCGGTCAGATCCGGAGTCCTTCATGTAGGCAGCAGCTGCTTGGCCCTGTTCGCAAGACTTGCAGTATGTAAGCTGAGGCATTTGGCCTCCTGGGCCAGAGCCCTCTCTGAACTCTAGGAGTGCTTCTGGGGGTCTATCGCTGCTTACATGGGGCATTTCTTCCGCTTATTGCAAATAACCAAATTGCAACAGTTTTCCTAATAGACTACACACAAACTCTCTCTCTTAAGGGAAAAATGTGGCTGTCGCGGCATGCCCAGCTCTTCCCTCTTCAAAGAGCAGTTGGTTCTCTGGAGCAAGTTGACGCCTCGTGGGTTGTGTTGGAGCTGAAGCATATTGAGTTGCAGCAGAGCTCAGCTTTCCTTTCGGTTAGAGGTTGGCAGTGTTTGCCTTTGGCAGGAGATCATGGAACGGGAGTGAGGAAACTAACACATACCTGGCTAATGGCTGGCAGGGAGGGATCCCGCTCCTCCTGCTGAGTGACATTCACCAGCTGCTGCTGTTTGTTTAGTGTGTCTGGGATCATAGTCCCAAGGGAGAATGCAGAGCACTTGGGATCCATTTGGAAAGAGCAAGGAGAGGGTTGGGGGAGAAATACTAAACCCCATGAACTCTTTCCAGGAAAGAACTGTGTGTGTTGCCTACATCTGTTTCTAGAAGGGCACAGATATATGCAGGAACAACTTCCATCAGCTGACACCATCTGCACACTGCCGTAAGTGTGAACTAGAGCAGAAGCTCTGATCTTGGTCCAGCCTTTATTGCTGGGATACCAGACCTTGGCAGAGGTAAATGGTCTCCCGTAATTACGGTCATGGAGGAAGCGGTTCCACTTCATGGAAGCAGGAGATGCTGATCCTTATGGCAACACTTTCCAACAGCCCTACATAGAGTCACTGTCCAATGGCTGAGGAGAAGGAGGGTGTCTACCAAGGGTGTCAAATATGATGCAGTAACTGGTGTAGAGGAGGCTGGCTATCTACTCCAACTACTAATCGGGGCTGGTCGATGCTGGAACCTTACGCTGGCCTACTTACATCCACATACCTGAGACATAGTTAAGCCGATCTAACCCCTGGCGGCAAGAGCGCTAGGTCAACGGAAGAATTCTTCCACTGACCTTGCTACTGCCTCTCGGGGAGGTGGATTAACTCCAGTGACAGGAGAACCTGTAGTGAGTGTCTATACTGCAGCGTTACGAGGGCTCAGCTGTAGCATTTTAAGTGTAGACACAGCCTAGGTTAAAAAAACGTTGGCAAAAATAGCTTAAATTAGAGACAAGCTCTTGATTTCCCCTCTTTCCCCGTCCCGCTCCAATAGTCTGACTGGCTACATAGATTATTGTATGGGGAATGGTGATTAACGTGTCTATAAATGCTGAGGGGGGGAAAGCAGCCGTGGAGCAGTGACTGGCTTAGCTTTGGCAACACTTGAGTGAGAAGCTTTTGTCCTCAATTCCAGTCTGCCCTTTGGGTGTGGCTGAGGTGATCATGGTGATAGTGTGGGCTCAGTGCCCTATGCGCCTGAGGGCAGAGAGCTACCTTGGCTTCTGTACTGTCCTCTACATTGCTTCTCTAGCACTGTGCAACTGGAGCCAAATGCCGTGTCAGTCAAAATGTTCCATTGGGCAAATGGAAAAGCCTCCATCTCAAAACCTCTCATTGTAAAAGGAGGCTTCAGTTGTTCACATGTGCATCTCAATCAGCCTCTGCGTGTCTGTGCCTGAGCTTTAATAGTCTGCCTACATCCTTCCCAAACGGGAGTGGTTATGAGTAGCCAACGACCTTCCTCCAGCAGAGCTGTGCCAATAAACTTCCACGGCACCGGCTGGAGCAGTTTGAGGAGGGCTTTTCAAAAATGCCTTGTCCTGGTCTACTCCCAGGTTTGGACTGGTGTAGCTGTTAGCTGTGGGTAGGTTCTTACAGCTGTAGTTCTAAAGCAGATGTAGTTAGTACAACAGGGTCTTATACTAGCTCGGGGCAGGGGCATGAGCTGTACGGTTATAAGGCACTTTTATTCTAGTATAACTGTGTCCATTTCAGGGGGGTGTGTTCTTTGAACTACAGCGCTAGTTAAAGTGATATGGTTGGGGGCAGACAAGGCCAAAGGGAGAAAGGAGTACAAGCCCCCCTGTTACATGCTATTAACTAACTAGGTGCTTCTGAAAATCACATGCTTAATTCAAAATAGGCAAGTGTCTGTCAGCCATAGAGTCTGATGCTTCAACCGGGGCTGTACGTAGCAGAATGTGCTGTTTTATTTCCTCCATAAACAGCTCCACTCTACCAGCCTACATCACTTGCTCTGATTCCTATTTCCCAGATGTCCCGATTTTATAGGGACAGTCCCTATTTTTGGGTCTTTTTCTTATATAGGCTCCTATTACCCCCCACCCCCTGTCCCGATTTTTCACACTTGCTGTCTGGTCCCCCTAGTCCCCCCTGCTGTTACTAAAGGTGACACACCATTCAGCCTGTGCTTTACAGCCGGGAGAGGGAGAATGGACGAGTGGGTTACTTATTGCCCAGCTCGCACACAGCCAATGGGATAGCACCTCGTGCAGAGTTCGGCTGTCGGCCCAATGGGGTGCAAACCAGAGTGGCGCTCTCTGCTGTCTCCATTACAGAACTGCGCGGGCAGCGCATTCTGACTGTCTGACAACGGCTCTGAACTGTGCGCCCTTTGGCCTCCCAGCACAGGCACAGCCCCATTCAGCAGGAGCTCTGCTCCTGTTTGTTTGAGGCCATCCTGTGGTGTAATGGCATTTCCTCAGCCTGACCGAGAAAAGGAGACTGCACTTCCTAAGGCCACGTCGTTGCTGGAAGAAACAGGCTGTTTAATATATTAATAAACATAGTGAAAATCCTAGTGTAGATAAGGTGGTCTAGTTTTAACACGCTGGCTGGGGCCATCACCTAGCATTACAAACTCATCTCTCTTTCCTAGCGAAGACAAGGTCTAAGGCTTTCATCTCATGTTCTCCTTCCACTTTCACTGTGCTCACCAGTGCAGAAGTCTTTATTCCTGCTCTGCCTTCCATGGTCTGCCATAGGCCAGCTCTCGCAGGGGCAGCAAGGTGACAGGATTAGCTGTTCTCCAATCTGATCAGAGCAGCTCATGGGGCGGTTGCGCCGCCCCAGTATAAGACACCATGTTAGAGAGTGGTGGCAGAATCCTCCTAGAATTCTCCCTTCTCTGCCCTTCCACAAAGAGAACCTCCTCCAGCCAGACTCCCCACGCCTTTCCTTACCCACATCGCACTACAGTTCGGCCTTTCTGTGCCCCAGTTCCCTCAAAAAAAGGGCACAGTTACAAAAGCCCCTATAGCGCTGCTAAACCAAACTGCAGCCTCCCTCCTCTCAAATCCTCTGGCACCCTCCCATCTTGCTACTTCGCTCCTAAGCAGGGCTCTGTCGTTATACTGCCAGAGGACACTGAGCCTGGTGTAATATTAAACAGTGAACTGGGCCACTGATTTAATAATGCTGGTTGTACTGAGCTTTGGGAACATGCTGGATTCAAAGCTACACGGGTATGTCTACAGTGCAGTGCACTGTAAACCCAGGCTGGTGGTCTCAGTGTGTCCACACGGGATTGTAAACCTGCGCTTACAATTGCTGGATCCGGGTCTCAGAGTCATGCTAATGTGTCCATACTGCACTACGCAGCCCTTCTGACTTGAGCTGTGTCCACTTTGCAAAATGACAGGGCTTAGACCCAAATCACAGTGCAAGTTGGGCTCTGACCCACCCCCCAGTACGGTCCTAGGATCTGGATCCTAGGACCTAGGTCCTGAGTGTTTGCTGACCTGAGTCAGACTGACCTGTGTGTGGATGGAAAGAGGGGTTGGGCTCAAACCTGAGTCTGAGCCCGGGCTTAGTGTACAGTGTAGACATACCCCAAGTGGCTCTAGCACTTCTAGCCCCAGCTATTAAAGTGGAAGAACTTTACTCAGCTAAAATCAATCAATAGACTTCTTAAGTAGTGCAAATGGAGCATACCTAGTACTGGATCACCCTGGTCACTGTCAGTAGCTAGAACTTGTATCTTTCTGGAGGACTCATGACATTCATGTTGGGGTGGTTGGTCTGTTCCCACTCCCAAGCCTGGTCAGGGAGGAAGAATTGTTCTGTGATGTCAGCACAGCACTGGGTTGGGAGTCAGGTGATTTGGGCTCTAATACCTGCTCTGTCACTGACTTGCTAAGTAGTCTGAAAAAAACACTTGTGACAAAAACAAGAGGCACTTCCTTATCTCCCATGGGTAGTAACTCATGTGTGCAAAGGGAAGTGTCTCTGTGCTTTATGCCAAGTTAATTACTTTGCCTGCTCCAGGTGCTCAGAGTCCTAGCTCAGTGAGCATTGATTCATAGATTCATAGATTCTAGGACTGGAAGGGATGAGAGGTCATCGAGTCCAGTCCCCTGCCCTCATGGCAGGACCAAATACTGTCTAGACCATCCCTGATAGACATTTATCTAACCTACTCTTAAATATCTCCGGAGATGGAGATTAACCCCAACCTCCTGAGGGGACTGGGAGGGGAGGTTGTCAAGATCAATAGGTCCTGAACTCTCCTTGCCTCTCCTTAAAGGTCTTCTAGGCTATAGTGCTGGGACTAGGACCATGCCAGCAACAGTGCTGTCCTGAGCCTGTGATGGGCCTTCATAAAAACAAGGACACTACCAACTAGTGTTATCCCTACCCAAAACCTGTGGGCTGGCTTGGTCTGTGCACTCCTGATGCCTCAAGCTATTGGCCTTGAAGGTGCATTTGAACACAGTCTCCTTGAGATGAAGTATGATTTATAACAGAGGGGCAACAGCATCAACCTATTGCCCTAGGGTGCAATCTGAAGCCAGAGAAGTAGATTCTGGCTCCAGTACAATGAATTGTCCTAGAATAAATTGCTAATCTTTTATTAAAGGCAAACAGAACTCACGCCAGTGCCAATGATGGTTTTGCATAAGTATTCAAAGGGGCGGGGGGGCGGTGATTTCCCCAGGAAAGGGACTCCAGCGGAGCTGAGGCAGTAGAGATTAGGCATTCCCACAGGTAAGAGTGTGATTTTCCAAAACATTCACAGTTGGCCTAACTCTCTGTTCCCCTGTGAAGCCAAAGGCAAACTGATCAGCCAGCACTGAGTGCTTCAGAAAATCCCCATCTCTAGCCATAACGATTTTTAATCATTTCAGCCCATTTTGCCCATATGTCCTCCAAAGTGTTGAGCTGTTAATTACACACAGGCCTGAAGTTGCTCTATTTCTCATATCCCCTTATTGTGTGGACCTCCACTCCTCTGTGTTGTCTTTTGCAGCCATAGTGATATAAACACTGGCTGTAGCCGTTCTAAACAGAGGTGTTTAGTCTCAGCACGTAGGATGCTTTGCTAACGCTGCAGGAAGTTAGACAATAGAATCCTGAACTAATTGTGTCAGTGTTCTGCAGTTTCAGGAAGGCATTGCTCAGAAATGGTCATTAGCAGAAGAGAAATGGCAAGAACAGTACATCTTGGGGGGGGGGGGAGGTGTGAGACGGAGAATGTGTTGCTTGCACAGAAAGAGTCATCATAGGACACTTTTCAAACCAATTGTTGAGAGAAAGAAATAGCAATGCTCTGTAAATTCCTTTCATTAAAGCTTCTATGCCCCGCTCCCTCCTCCAGCCCCACTCCACACACCTCTGGTGCTGACCTCCAGCCCCTGAGCACTACCTGAGCCATGTACCCTGTCCTTGCACCCAGGAATGTGACTGGCTTCCTTGGGTGACAAAAGGAAAGAAGGGGCCATGTTGAAATATTGAGTCAAATTTACAGCTGCAGCACGGGGATCTACAGTCCAGTCCAGGCATTCCGACGCCATGGTGAAGAGAATGGGCGTCATGGTCTCATATGGCCACCTCCTGCGGTGGACGATGCAGTAGGCCCAGAACACCCCACTCTCTGTAACGAGAGCCTCCAGTTCCCCTGCTCCTGCTAACTCCCCAGGAGTGACGGTCGTCTGTCTGCTCAGGGGCTGCTGTTGAAACTCGAGAGCCAGGATTGAGTTTCTAGCTGTTTTCTTAGCCATCCAGTGTACAGCATGGGGGTGGGGGAGAGGAAGGGGAGTCCTGCCACACACGGTCTCCCTTGTCCATCATTCAGACCCGACTCCTGAGCTTTGCCCTCCTGCCTCTATCCTGCAGTCCCTCCCGTAGTTCCTCTCTGCAGGTGCCTACCTACGTCAACAGAATGACTGGTTTCAGGTTTAAGCTGCATTGTCTGTGGTCTGGTAGGAACCTGTCAAACCTCTCTAGCAAGGGGGTGGGGACCAGGGAAGCCCTAGGGACTTGGTGTCAGCTGGGCGTGCCCTCCTGCTGTAGTTTGTGCTGGCAGTTATGTGTTTCACTCGAGAGGCCAGTGTTCCCCTCTTTAAACGCTGACAGTGCTTCTGGGGAGGAAATTGTTAAAGGGGTCAGGAGGACTGGATCCCACCAGGACCAGCAATAGGAGGGAGAGCTCTTCCTCTCTCTGTCACTGCTCTAAGTACAGCCACAGGCCCTTAGCCTCGGTCTGAGATGCAGAACAGCTGCCACTGTCCTGCCAGAGCTTTCAGCCCTGTTCCTACTGGATGTGGGTGTCTGCTGCAAGCTCTGCTGATCCACAGAGCCTGGGTGGCTCGTTGTCAGGTCATGGTGCAAGGGCCCACCTTATTTGCTCACATGTCTGACAGCCATGGTGGGGTGGACTGAACTCTCCTTGAGGCCGGGCCAGAGCAGTCTCCTTTGATTGCTAACCAGCTTTGCACTGCACCAGACACATCAGCACGCGCCAGCATAAGGCATGACCCACGGGGTGGGGCTCTGATCAGTTGGGGCCAGGGTGCCTGATGCCAGGGTGAGGGGAGTACCTTGGAAATCTCCGAATAATTGGGCCCCATCCTGCAAACCCCAGTGGAAAGACCAATCCTGGAGCCAAGGGCTGGAGTGAGGAGAGGGGCACCCGGGATCAGTATTGAGGTGCCATGGTAGATTGGCGGGGAGAGCTCAGAAGTGGAATAACAGGGGAAACTGGAGGGGCGGGGGGCATGGCAGGGCTGTGTGGAAGAAGAAAGCTCAAAACTAACGTCCTTAGTTTCATGCAGGCTAAATGAGCCCATGTGGCTGGAGTGTTGCCTCTCACACCCCACAAGCCCTGGGCCCTTTCCCTGCAGAAGGGGATGAGGGGTGCAGTGTGGGCTGCAGCTGGCCAACAGACTGAGGAACCCCTTAGGCCTGCTCTCAATCCAGGTGCAGCAGCTGGAGCAGCAGGAAGACAAACAGGCCCTACCCTGGTAAGCCTCCGCAGGATTGTGTGTGCTTAGCGTTTCACTCTGTCCCCTGGCAGCAGCAGGTGAGCGAGACTAGAGCAGCCCAGTTGAAGCAGATCCTTTAGACAAGAGCTGGGGCTGGCCCAAATTCAAACGGATCCCTCCGTCTCCTTCCTGTCGGGACTGATTTCAGCTGTGATTGCCGAATTATTTACTTAGCCTCCCTGCAAACAGCCAGCACTGATGGGCCAGGCTCCAGGGAAAGGGCTGGTCCTGGTGCGAAGTTCAGCAGCAGGCCGGGTTGCTGGGATGGTGACGCTCCAGCTGGCCAGGAAGCAGCGTGGTCCCCATCACAGGCAGGGGCTGGGAACAGAATCACAGGGGAAAGCTAGAGAGGCAGAACTCCTGGTGAGTTGCAAGCTGAGGTTTGAGCTGGGACAGGGAGGGGGTTCTCTTTGGAGCAGAGTCAGCTGGCTAGGGCGAGCCCCTCGTTCCCTGGGTACGGCTCTCCAGCAGTGACGATTATGTATTTTTCCTCATTCCTGCAGACAGCCTGTTGTGCTAGGGGCTGTACACGCACAGAGCAGAAAGATGGCTCCTGCGCCAGAGAGCTTTTTCCCCTGTAAGCAAGTCTGCCATCTCTCTCATGCATCTCCTTTCAGGGCAGGGAGGGGGAATGCTGTGACCCATTCCAGCAGGAATATTCTCTCTTCCATGGTGATCCTTTAGCAAAGATATAGCTGGGGAGCATGTAGCAGACTCCTAATTCAAAAGGCATTGGGGGACAGGGGGCACGTGCTTCTATCTGTGCCTCCTCTCCCCTCCCACGTGGCTGTTGTTATGCTGGTTAAGTCCCACAGTTTGAAGTGGTAGAAGAGAGCCTGACAGCCCTGGCTCCTTAACTCATCAGGGAACTCTCTTCCCGTCCCGTCGCTGCATCCCTTTGGTTTGCAGCCCTTCGTGTTCCCAGGCAGCTACCACAGCCTGTCCGAGGCTGCAGACCAGCAAAGGGCTCCGTGTGTGTGGCTGGGGGGGGGCGGGACCTTTCTATTGAAAAGCCACTGGAATGTGCAGAGTAAGGTCCAGCTCTGCAGGCTGGCGAGGGTCAAGCTCCCGTCTGCTCCAGCTGCAGGAGCTCCTGCCCAGGCTGTGGGGTAGGAACGGGCACTTAGCAGCTTTGGCTGCAGGTGCAGGAGCACCTGCTGGTAGGGGTGAAGTCTGCTTCACTTGTGTTTTATGGGTGTGATAAAGCCCCACCAGCTTTTGAATGGCTCAAAAGAAGAAGAAAGGAGCTAATTAGAGGCACTACCCTCCTTTCCCAGGTATTCCCCGCCAGCAGCCTGGGGCCCAGAGGTCAAAGTGCAGGCTGCTCCGGTATCCGCCCCAACGGCCAGAATTCCATTGCTGATCTCAGAGAGGAGCGGGAAAGGGGGTGATGGCACTTGCTTGCTTGCCCTAGCCCTGCCTAGGCTCTCTGTGACCCTCCCACCCCTTCCTCTCAGCCAGTTTTGCCAACCTCCAGACCCCTTTTAGCTCCTGGGCCTGTGTGTGACCCAGCTTGCCCTGCAGCCACCCCTCAGGCTCTTCCTAGGATGCCTCCCCACCAGGTCCTTCTCAGGGCCTCCCGGTGTGCCCCTCTCCCGCTCTTGGAGTGTGAGCTCCTGCCTGGTTCGGGGCTGGGCTTGCCACCCGCACTCAGCACCATGAGGCGCAGGCCCAAGTGGGGGTGGAAGATCAGAGCTGGACTCTATTCCTGGCCCTGCCATGAACGGGGGGCTTTCCCCCCACCTAATGGGGTGCAGGGGATGGACGTCTGTGCTGCTGCAGCCTCTCTGGTTGCCATATGCCAGGGCTTGCGTTTTGTCTGCACTTGGTTCACTTTCTGGTGGACTGGCCCCTTGTCTCGCTCATGGTGCTTGCACAGCAGGCTGCGGCACCCTGGGCGGGGCGGGGAGCAGCGGCCCCACCTCTCTGCTTTGCAGCACTGCTGTGGCCCGTCGCCCAGCCCAGCCCAGCCGAGCAGGTTTCGAGCTGCTCTGCTCCTGAGCAAGGGTGGGGACGCCAGCTCCGCTCTGGGCCACGGAGGCTGCTGACGATGGCGCTTTCAAGCCCTGCTTTTGGCTGACAGTCTGGGCATGTCTGGGCCGTGGCTCCCTCTCCAGGGCAGGGCTTGGCCTGGCCCTCCTTTCTTCCTGTGCCATCCTGCCCGAGAGCTTCGGGCTCCCATTTATCCCCTCTATTAAAAAGGAGCAGAGAGCTGAGTCAGAAAGCCCCACACTGCCAGTGCCACCAGCAAGGGTGCCTGAGTGCAGCTGACGCTGCTGGCTCACAGGCCTGGGGGGCAGTGGGACAGGGCAGGGACGGGACGAGCGGTGTGTTAGGGCCATGGGTGCAGGGGGCACTGGCATAGCTAGGTCGGCAGGGGCACTGGAATGGCAGGCTGGACTTCATACCACTAGTGCCAACATTTCCAGCCCCTCGGATCTCGCTGCTCTCTTGTACTGGGGTCGGCAGCTCCTCCTGAAAAGTGACAGCCCCAGCGCGGCCCCTCCCTTCGCAGTGCCCATTTCAGGTGGGCAGGAATATGGCCTCCGCTCCTCTGCTGTCTTCCCACGGGCACCACAACCCCAGTGTGCCCGGCCCCAGGCGCACCCCCTCTGCTGCACCCTGGCCCCTGGGGCCTTTCCTGTGCGGCCCCCTCTGCCAACTTTGCTTTCTCTGTGCTCGGCCGTGCCCGCGCTGCATGATGCAGCTGTTATTCACACGCACGAGGCAGGCCTGGAAAATGCACTCGGGCACTTAGGTGTTTACATGAATCTCCTGAAGTGCTGACTCAGGCAAGCGGGGAGGGGGAGAGCCACGCTGCGCTGTAGTAATTCCCCTGCTGTTCAGTTTGTGCTGTGATGGGTGAAGGGCAGACAGCAGGAATGTGTGCCTGGCCGGGGAAGGGCACCCAGTGCCCCCTTCATCCCCAGCTTCTCAGCCTTGTCCTCCCTAATCGCTCACGCTGCATCTGCATTGCCAGCCCTCCAGCAGCCCCCGCCAGGCGCTCTGGGCATGGCCTCTAGCCCACGCGATGCCCAGTCCTTCATTCTGATTTCTAACCTGCTTTGGGGTGACCCAGATGGTTCTTCGTCTGCAGACGGAGGGAGGGAGACTATGAACCCAGCTCCTTCAAATATTTACCAAGAGTTAGGCAGGTGGGCGTGGAGGCCTTCAGTTAGCTGGCAGGAGAACAGCTGTCGAATGGTTAGCAGGAAGTGCTATTGTGACCACCGGGTGGGATTTAGTGCCGCGGGAGGCCAGCGAGGCAATGCTCAGCTTGTGCAGCTCAGGGTGTCCTGACATTTGCCAATGTCACGCTTCAGGGTGCAAACTGATCCCCCAGGAGTCAGGAAGGAAACAGCCCTGTGTATGCCATCCAGATTGCACAGCATTGCACCATGGCCCAGGTTTTCACTTCCCTCTGAAGGAGCTGGTGCTAGCAGCGCAGGTGGGGCATTGGCTGGGCCAATGGTCTCATCCAATACAGCCAAGCAGCATAACGCAGTAGGTGGGTCTGTGCCTCCTGCACAGCAGAAGGTGGGCCCCCACGGCTCTGTCCCTTGTGGGTGGGGGGTCAGGGTGCACTCTCAGGCAGGGCTGGTTTGCGCCTGGCGACAGCTGGGTGCCCCGGGAATCATCTACAGAGAAGGCACTGGGGCGGGTCCTGGCTGGCAGGGGCCTGTGCAGGGGATTCCCGCGAGGGAAGCAAGGGGCTTTGGTTCATCTTCCTCTCTCTCTCTCCCTCTCTGCCATCCTTTCCTGTGCCTGGGAGCGAGCCTGCTCTGACATGTGTGACTGCTGGGGGGGACTGGGCCAGAGTGAGAGCGCGACAGAGGCTAATTACAGCCACGGTGCCCTTCACCCATTAGCAACCATAATTAGCAGCTGGGCTGCTTCCCCTTCGAACATAGCAGTGAGGTGGGCCCCGTGGGTAGGCTGGAACAAGCTCCTTGTTCCTGAGCAGCGCCTGAGGACAGAGGGGTGTGCACTAGCCGCATCCTGAAGAGCGTGCTGGGCCAGGCCTCCTTTGAGCTGACAAGCTGGGGCTTGAGCCAACCTGCTCCCTCTCCCCTGGGGAGCCAGGGTCACATGGCTGCCCCTGCTCAGGTTCAGCATCTCCTGAAATGGCCATAAGTCACACATGGAAATGAGACCTATCAAGGCCTCTCTGAGCCAGCCCTGCTCGGTCACTGCAGGAGTATCTGCTCCAGTGCATTGGCGGCAGTTGTATCATCCCTCTGGAACAGTGTGAGCCCACTGCTGTGTCATAGAATCCATGGACCAAGCGCCCTGTCCCCATCACACCGGAACCGGACTGGCTCCCTTGTTGGAAGTCATGGCAGAGAGGCCAAGGACTGTCTGAGCCAGAAGGGTCCCTTCAGCTCAGTGTTATTACTCATGATGAAGGTGTTTAGGCTCCTGGGCTCTCAGCCAGCTCATCCCACCAGCAGGAACTCCAGGAAATCCTGGACTACAAATACTGAGCACAAATGAGATGGGGTGGGGGGGGGCCTCTGCCTCTAGTTACAGATGTGCTTATTTGTTCTAATTAGGTCTGCAAAAGCATGTGTGCTGAGCAGGTGGCTGTCTCCAGCTCAGGGCTAGAAGATGAGCAGACCCCTGGCCCCGTGCTCCAAAGCACAGCCCCGGGGTGTGCAGGGGTTGGTGCTTCGAGCAGGCAGGTGGGTCTCGCTGCACAGGAGCTGGGAGCTGGAGCAGCCATGAGGACTTGGGCTAGCCCAGCACCTTCCTGACCCCCACCGGGCCAAACAATGAACCATCCGCTTCAAAACAACACATGACCCTGACTCCGGGTGAAGCTAGAGCTGTTGTATTGGCATGTTGCCCAGCGGGTGCTGGATGGTGAAATGGGGAGCTGATGGTGCTTCCTGGGCCATCGCACAGAGAGACCGAGCTGTATGTAAGGGTAACTCATTGGTGAGTGTGAGTTTCAGGGCCCCCTCTGGGCCAATCCATGGACGATCTGGGTTGGTGACGTCCCCCAGCT
>NW_020664746.1:1383353-1390289 GCF_002925995.2 Terrapene triunguis | reverse complement strand
GGGGGGGGCACCTCAGGGCGGAGGGGGGGTAGCGCCTCAGGGCGGGGGCTCAGGGACGGGGGGGAGGGGGGGTCACAAGATGGAAGTTTCGCCTAGGGCATGAAACATCCTTCCACCGGCCCTGGTCACTGTAATGACAGCAGCTTTTCAGGAAACTTGGGGCACAGAGACCACAATCTGACCAACAAGGGGAGGTTCTGTGAGGTATCAGATCTAAGGAGTTTTCATATGGATCTATGGATTCAAGCTGGATCTCGGACGCCCCGGGAAATCCAGAAGGTTTCTAGAAATCGCAGAAGCTTCACTTTGCCGTGTGAGGGGAGCGCGATACATAAATGAGACCCCCCCACACACAGCCCACCTGCCTTGGTAAAATTGCCAAAAGGAGGGGGGACTTCTTTCTGGCTGGTTCTAGCACAGATTTCATGAGGTTCCCCCCTGGCTCTCATGGGCCACCCCAGCTTGTGCTGCTGTGATCTTACAAACTGAGCAGGGCTGAGCTAAGCTATGGCAGCATCTGGGAGGGTGACCTTCAAAGGAGCATGGAGGTGGTGCTGGAAGTGGTGAGGGTAACTGGGGAGGTGGCTCCCTTTCTTCTGCATCAATACTGAAGCAACGCCCCAGTGTATCGTGCGTCAGTGGGCTGGTGGGGCAGCTTTGGGGCAAGGGGATGTAAAGCAGATCCTGCTGACTGAAGTTAGAAAAGATCCCACGGCATGGCCTGTAAGAGCAGCGATATTAGGCCTGGTGGCCTCGGCAGGAGGGAATTACCACTCTGAAGCCCCCCAGCAATTTCAGCTGGATACAGCGTTCTTTTCCTAACCAGTTAGGTACTGTTTGGTGCCGAAGAGCTGATGTCTTTCACCCAGCTGGTGATGGTTGACATGGTGCTAGAGTGACCAGTTGTCCCGATTTTATAGGAACAGTCCCGATTTTTGGGTCTTTTTCTTATATAGGCTCCTATTATCCCCCACCCCCGTCCTGATTTTTCACACTTGCTGTCTGGTCACCCTACATGGTCCTTATCCATTTCCTGGAACTTTGTTAATGTATGAAGTGAGGTTTATGGAAGTTGCTGTGGAGAGACAAAGTATTACGATGATGATGATTGATGATGATGGAAGAACCACCAGGAGTTTCATAGGAGCTTACCACCATGTAGTTAACTTTTGTAATTTTATCACACGTCTCACACTATTCGGTGCTTTTCTTAAAGCCCCAGCTCCTGGAGTCAGGGGATCACATGAGGACCTCAGCTTTCATTTTAAAAAAATAGCAAGTTTCTCACCCATATTATTGCAAAGAAAAGCATGAAAATGTGAGGCTAAAGGCTAAAGGCTCAAACCCCCAAAGCCAAATAAAAAGAACCCCCAACGATATTCGTTTTTTAAAACTCTCCTGATTTATCTAACGCTTGAGATTGGCAATACTATTATCATGTTTCAGTTTGCTGCCTATCTTAGATACTTTTATAGCCCACATCACCACAGGGCCTGAGCCCCTCACAGTCTCTATGTATTTATCCACCCAACACCTCTGGGAGGTAGGGCAGTGCTATTATCCCACAGAGAAGCTAAGTAATTTCAACAAAGGGAAGGGAACATGGGTTTCTAAGTCAAAGGCCAGCCCCTCAACCCCTGGACCATTTGTTGTAGGGGATCCCGCTGCAGCAGGTCTGTCTGACAGCCCCACCACACCTGCAAACGCTGCTGGCAGCTGTTTGATTTGTTCTCCTGGCTCCTCTGCCCCAGCCTCCTTTTCCAGGTCTCACTGGGTCACGTCCCGCCTGTTGAGGGTCAGGAGGGGTGTGACCCTCGCAGTGCGTTACTAGGATGATTTGCTGAGTAGGGGGAAGTCCGGCAAACAGGGGAATTAGAAGAGGGGGTGCTGTAATCTGGGCATTTCACTCTAACGCTTCCTTCAGGGGAGTTGTGGGCCCTTCCTTTGCAGTTAGGATTAGAAGTAGCCTTGTCCTAAGGCCTTCAAGCGTGTCTCAGTTGGACCCTGCAGCCAGGGTTTGCCATCTCCCCTGGAGACTGTCTCTGGCTGTTGACAAAACTTCTCTGGGGATTTGTAGGATGCATGAAAGTGAAAACTAACAACTCCTGTTAGGCCTAGATGTGGGCAGCTTGTACTGTCCCACACCTGGCTCCCTCCCAAGCCCCGTCCATCTTGGTGTGACTGGCAGTGTCAGCTCAAAACAGATGGAGGCAAACGTCCACCAGAGACGGTGTTGAGACTCAAATTCAACACATGGGTGACTGGAGGCAAAACCGGAGCTCAGAGCCGATCTGGACTTTTCTACAGTCTGGGGGTGTTTGAATCAGGAGCTTGGGGCCATCTCTACTTGTGACCACACCCGAATGGGAAGCCTCGTGCATTAATCCACTCTGCTAACCTGTCATCACCTGCTGAGGATCAATGAGCATCTAAAGAGGCACCTTGCTGCCACATCCATCCCACTGAAGCAGGATCTAACTGAATAGCCTTGGGGAGGGCTCCGGGGAGGGACAAGCTGCAGAAGCCGTCCCCTTTCCCCATCAGGGTTTGTACTAGAGTGGTTCCACTGTCTCCGACCCTTGTGATTTTTTTGACAGTCTCGTGCTATTTGGTGTTTTTCTTGCAGCCCCAGCTCCTGGAATTATGTGATTTCGTGGGAATCTCAGCTTTAAAAATGGAAAGAAAAAAAAAGGAAGTTTCTAGCCCTCGTGGTAGGATGACCAGATGTCCTGATTTTATAGGGACAGTCCCGATTTTGGGGGCTTTTTCTTATATAGGCTCCTATTACCTCCCACCCCCAAGTGCAGTCTAACGGTTCAGAACCAGAAGGCAAAGAAAAATCCCCCCTATGTATTTTTTCTAAACCAGTCTCATGATTTCTGGGGACCTGGCTCTTTGGGGTTGGCAGTACAGCGATCCCCAGCGTCCGAAGCCCCTTCTGTGCAGCCCAGGGGCTCTCTGTACAGGTGAACACTTCCACCAGGACTGACCTTGCCTTCTCTACTGTAAACACATAGCAACAGGCATACTGAACAACAACAACAACCCTTCCAGAGCAAGACACTCCACATCACCCGCATCTCCCTCCAGGGAGAGGCAGAGAGAACAAACAGCACGTGACAGATGTGCCGTCGTGTTGCTCAGATGCTACGGTGATAAGCCCAGTATAATAACCCATGGAGAATAGATTAGAAGGCCCTGCATGGGCTCAGACACCAAATACTCCTCCCCGACCTCCAGGAAAACAATCAGCTGGAAAGACCCCAGGTTGGGGTGATTGGGAATAAGGCTGGAGGGGCCGGGCTGCCAGTGTGATGAAGTCAGTGTCTTCACGTCCCCTTTGAAATGCGCCCCTGGAGTGATACAGGGAATCAGCCCTGCTGGTGCAGCCCCCTGTGGACCTGCAGTTGCTCAGGGGCTTAGGAGGAGGCAGTTGGCTCCACCTAGCTACTACCAATATCTACCTGCAGTGCAGCATCCCTGGAAGGTTTCGTTAACTCTGCAAAGTCTCTACGGTGGCAGCAGCTGGGCTGGAAGAGAGATGCACGTACCTTGGGAAGGAGCTGCAGCTGGCTGAGGTAGCCGCAGGGCCAACATTTAAGGATGTGAGCATCAGGCTTGCAGCATCCAGCCTGGCTGGAATCTCAGAGTCAAACCCCAGTTGTGGCCTCCGAGCCCTTCTCCCTTCCGAGGGAGAGGAGTCCCTTGCGGATCACTGTGTCGGGTCTGTCAGATCTGACCTTGGCCCCTAAGCTCCTGTCTCCTTGACGTGGACAGGAAAGCTCCCCTGGCACTTCTTGTAACGGCAGGGGTTTGACTAGCATCCTGGGCCAAAGCTTAGTCTCCCACCACAAGAGGAAGGAGGATTTTGTGGCTAAAGCAAGGACTGGGAGGCAAGAGACAATTTCATTGTGCCGGTCACATAGGCGCCCTCTCTGTCTGTTTCCCCATCAGCAAAAGGATCTATGCTCCTTCCCACCCTCCAAGGGCTGCCGGGAGGCTATATTAACTAAGGTTTATAAAGCAGGTCGTGAGCCTGAGATGGAAGGTGCGGTGGAAACACAAAATATCATTATCTAGTATTGCCTGCAGGACGCCCGGTTTCCACCTTCCACCCCAGAGACAGCTGCATTTTAACGGTGCTATAATAATGTAGACAGTTTGCAATGGCTGGGGCATCCCACGGGGTGAAAGCTGCTGTTCAAATGGAAACATCCCTTTATTTTATTCAAGGGGCATAGATGGAGGCTTCCCTACAAATGCTGGGGCAGCCGTTTTACTAGCAGGCTCGGGGGGGGCAGCACGGGGCTCAGCGCTCGAGGGGGTTCCGGCGGCGCTCGGTGCGGGGGGAGCGGGCTCCGGCGCGCGGCCCTCGGCGGGGGGGGTGTCCGGCGGCGCTCGGCAGGGGGGCACGGGGGGCGGCGCTTTTTTGTGCTGCTTGGGGCAGCAAAAAAGCTAGAGCCAGCCCTGAGTGGAACAACTTATACCAAAAGAAAGGTTCAAAATGGTTGAAATTGACGCCAACCTTTTGGATTAGCCCAAACTGACATTTTCCCCCAGGTTTCGGCTTGTGAACATTTTCAGGAGTGTGACTGTTTGCCCAGTTCTGGGATGGGAACATTTTTTTGAAATCGCAAGAATTCTCCCAGGATGGAAAACCTCTCCCAGCCAGCCCCGCTCCGCGGCAAGGGCATTTCATCTCGGGAAGTGCAGCGTTGTGTTTGGGGCTGGGGCCAGGGAGGATGGAGCCCAATGGAGGCTCAGGGGTGGCCTCTCCAGGACTAGACTGTGCCATGTTGCTCGAGGGGGTGGGAGTCCATACTGGTCGCTGGATTGCCCAGCCCAGCCCCTTTCAGCAGCAGGGTTCACCTTCAGGATGAAGTAGATCAAACGCAAAAGCTCAAGAGTTTGGTTCCTGCTCAGGCAGCGGCGGGTGAGCAAGGTGGGCAGTCAGTGGGTCCTCCTGTGGTGGGGAGGGAGGCGGGTGCAGTTTGGGGGGCCTTTCGGCACACAGGAGGCTTTGGGGGACCTCTGTTAATATACGGTCTCTGTGCGGGACGGTCCTGCTGATCCCACCCTTGCCCTGTCTCAAGGCACCCGGGTTTCTGCCAACCTACAAGCTGACAGTTTCCCAGACTCCATATCACAGCCATTTCCACCCGTGGCACCAGCATTCTGCCACCTCCATCGGACACGAGTCCATCCCCTGGAGGGCAGGACGTGGCGGGGCAGGGCCATTTCGCCATATCTCAGCACGGCAGCAGATTCCTAATTCACCTGGCAGGTGCTGCTCCCCTTGTCCCTAGGGGTGGCGCAGAGGCACATGGTGCCCACCCCCCTCTGAGGGAAGGATGTGCTGGGGCGGGCTGGGCTCCAGCCCCGCTGCTGACTCCAGCTCCTTCTGGATGCAAGGGGGCAGCCCCACAATACTCATCAAGGCAGCTTTTCTAGTCTGTACTCCCCCTCCCAGCCCTATTGGAAACTATTCTCTGGGACTGGGAGCCCGCTGGGGTCAGGGGAGCTGTGGCAGCAGGGATGGGGATGACTGTGCAGGGGACTGTGACCGTGTCTTTGTGTGTCTGGGGCAGCTCTGAGCACACTGATGGCGCTTACAGTGACGCAGCCGGCGTGTGAGAGAAGCTAACGCCCCGCTCTCCCCGTAGGGCAGCCCAGCCCTGGTGAGACACAGGCCTCGGTGTGGTGAGACAGAGAATGGCACCGGGCTGTGTCTGGTACCTGCAACACAGAGAGGAGGGGAGGGAGAGAGCCAGCAAGGCGGCGTGGGAGGCTGGGCTGGCAAATTCTGCCAAGAAAAGGTGCAGGCTGTTCCCCTGCCCTGTCCTGTGCCAGCCCTGCAGAAACCCCTCCTGGGGTGTGTCCTGCCTGCGCTGGGCAAAGCTGAGTCAGCAGCTAAGAGGCTTTGATCTCCGCTAACCTTGGGATGGCTGACGTGTGCGCCTGCCAAGTGGAGGCTGAGGGTTGTTCTGTACTCTGTGTGTGTGTGTGTGTGAGAGAGAGAGGAGGCATTAGTGTGAACATGAGATGTGCGCAGATCCCTTGTGTGTGGTATTGGGAGGGTATCAGTGTGTGAGTTCACGGTTGTGTTGCTGTGAGTGTCTGTGAGGGGCAGCTGCTGTCAGTGGGAGCCCTTGGAGGTGTGACTAGAGCCTTACACTGCTGGGAGCTGGGGATTGGTGCCAGTTGGTTGGGGTTTGGGTGGACTCCCGGGAATTGGCCACGGAAGCTGGAGGAAATGCATTGCCCACCAGCTGTAGCAGGCAGCTATGAGCCAGCGAGAAAGTCCTAGCAGCCAGAGATGGATCCAGACTCCCTCACTGCCCCTTGTGACAGGCAATAGCCAGGGAGAGCCAGGCAGTCGGGGCTTAGATGAGGAGGGCAGAAAACAAACCACTTGGGGCGTGGAGAAGGCCTGTCCCTTGACATGGTATGTCTGGGCTGAGGAGGGTGTGTGGGGAACAGAGCCCGGGGAAGCCCGAGAGACCACTAGCTAACTCCTGCAGGACAATCCCAAGGTCCTTCCTCCTGCTTCAGGCCTTGCTCAGGCAAAGGCCCCTGTTGACCCCAGCACACCAATATTCGGGGCTTTGAGGGTTGTTTCTGTTCGGAGAAGAAACTGATCATGGAGTCAGGTATCTGTGATGCAATCCTGTTTATTTTCAAAGAATGCACAAAGTCCTGTTTCTGTGAACGCAGGAGCAATCAAGCAGCAGGAGCAGTGCCGTAACAAGGGCGAGGGGAGTGAGGCACTTGCCTCGGGCACACAAAGCCGGGAGGGGGAGGGGGCCTAGAAAGCAGTGGAGAAAAAAAAAAAAGGAGCTGAGAGTCCCTGTCTCTCCCCTGCAGAAACTGCTGCCGCGGGGTCCTAGCGCCCCCCATCTCAACTGCCAGGGCAGACTGACTCTGAGCCTGCCCTTC
>NW_020664746.1:1291259-1383253 GCF_002925995.2 Terrapene triunguis | reverse complement strand
CCCCCCCCCCCCCCCCCCCCCCCCGCAGTCACCACTCCTGCCCCATATTGGGCAAGGAGGCAGCCCCATCCCTCACCCCCAGTGAGGCTACAGTCAGGGGCCACAGCAGGGGAGGAGGCGCAGGCAGCACCCCCTGGCACCCACCATGGGGGAGGCGAGGAAGATTCCTGGACCTGAGAGGGACCCTAGGAGCACATGCAGTGACAGTGGTGGGGGTGAGTGTGCTGCTGGGGGGGCAGGAAATGGGGACTCCTCCCCCAGAGCTTGCTGCTGCCAGCAGGGAAAGGGCTGGGGGGAGTCCTCCTCTCTGGCCCCTGTCCTGGAGCAGCCTGCCTGCACCCCAAACTCATCCCCAGCCCTGCCCTACCCCAGAGCCCACACCCCCAGTCAGAGCTTTCACCCCCCCCACTGCACCCTCAACCCTCTGCCCAAGCCCTGAGCCCCTCCAGCACCCCAAACACCTTATCCCCAGTCCCAGCCAGAGCCCTCACCCCCCACGCCCCAACCCTCTGCCCCAGCCCTGAGCCCCTCCCACACCCCAAACCTCCCATTCCCAGCCAGAGCCCTCACCCCTACTCTCGCCCTGAGCCCCTCCCACACCCCAAACCTCCCATTCCCAGCCCCAGCCAGAGCCCTCACCCCTACTCTCGCCCTGAGCCCCTCCCACACCCCAAAACTCCCATTCCCATTCCCAGCCCCAGCCAGAGCCCTCACCCCTACTCTCGCGCTGAGCCCCTCCCACACTCCAAACCCCTCATCTGCAGCCACAACCCACAGCCCTCACCCCTGCACCCCTTCCCTCTGCACCCCTCCTATCCCCAAACTCCCTCCCAGAACCTGCACCCCCTCCCATCCCCAAACTCCCTCCCAGAGCCTGTACCCCAATCCCCTGCCCCAGCCTAGGGCCTGCACACCAGACCTCCTCCCTCACCCAAATTCCCTCCCAGAACCTTGGGCGGGTGGGCAGAGTTTGGGTGGGGGCAGGTTCTGGGAACCACCAACATTTCTACAAACCTGCCACCCCTGATCCTGCCCTGCAAACCCGAACTCCCAGCATTCTCAGGACACATGCTGATCCCTACTGACCACTGCTGATATCCAGCACCTTCCTCCTCTCTTAACCTGTGAGTCCCTCTCTGGATTGGAACTGGACTGGAACCAAAGACCATCTTGGAAGCAACATTACCAGCCCAAGCAGTCAAAAATTATGAGTTAGACCTCCCAAAATCACAGGCTCTACCGCTGCCGCTTCATTCATTCTTCAGCAGCAGGCCCTTCCCTCCGAGAGGGACTGAGGGACCCGCTGCCGAATTGCCACCGAAGAGCCGGCCCTGCGGGAGGGCGCAATTTTATATTCTTGCCTCGGGCGCAAAAATACCTAGTTACGGCTCTGAGCAGGAGGAAGTTTCTCTGCTCTCAGTTTCAAGCCTCTTTCAGCCAGCACTCTGCCCAAAAGCTCTCTCGCTCTCATATTTGCTCAGGGCCACACTTGAGTGCTCGTTCTGTCTCCTTGGCGTTCAGCTGCTTCTCTATCAGGTTCTCTGGTGTTTCTGCTGCTTCTCTCCCACCTTCCCCCACCCCCACAGTTGCAATCAAATCAGTCCTCCACCCCTATAGGGACTATGGTTTTTGTCAGACTCCTAGGAAGCCTCTTGGACTGCATGGTCCAACCACCATCCAGGCGTGCATGTGTTCTAGTCCTTGGCTGGTGGTGTTCTTTTGCTTCAGCTGTCAATATGCAATGGAGCATTTAATCATTCCCTCTTTCAGTCTGAATGGAAGGCAGTTCTCACACCCACCCTTGACCCCAGAGCCCAGGCTCAGGCTCCAATTCATCCCCAGGCCTGAGATGAGCCCAGCACGGGGACTGTGTTTTGTACCATCTTTGTGCCTCCCTTATGCTGGGGCTGAAGGGAGCCATCTCAGGCCCTGGAGCTGGTTAGAGCAGCCTTTGGGGATGCCCCAACCCATGTCTAGCTGCCGACGGTCTCTGTGGGCCACTGCAGTAGCTAAGCCCTGGTCTACACTTAAACTTTAGATTGACCCAGCTACATTGCCCAGGGGTGTGAGCGGTTACACTGACCTAACGCTGGTATAGACATAGCTGGGTCGATGGAAGAGTCCTTCCGTCAACCTAGCTACTGCCGCTCCGGGAGGTGGATTAATTACAGCAACAGAAAACCCCCTTTCTGTCAATGCTGGAGGTGTCTACACAACAGCTGTAGAGCCCGTAGTGCAGACACGCCCTATGACAAGCAGGGGCGATGTCCTACTCGGCGCCCTTTACCCAAGGCTGTTCCCCATCATGCGCCCTAAGCAGCAGGCTCCTGGGCCACCGTCGGGGCCATTCCCCAAAGATCCCTATACGTTCTGCCACAGCCTGTGTCAAGTGACGGTGCTCTGTCGCTCTCAAACACCCCCCCCACACACACTCAGACCCAACACCCCCAGCCCCTCGCTCCGCTGCTTCCCAGGGAAGCCACTGGTGCACGGTGGCTGAGATTCAGGGCTATTCTTAGCCCGTCTGTCACTTGTATCGGCGTGACAGACAGTAACAGGAACCGAGCCCCTCCCATTCTGCTTCCCTTCAGCTGCCTCCCAGGTCACAACAACGATCAGATCCGCTCTGGCCCCCTGGGCCGGGAAGGGCCATTGAATGGGGAATTTCGTGCTGTGGGGCAGGCAGGTGCTGGGAGCACCGAGAGGCATGGGCACTGGGTTGTGCTGGATGGGCACACCAAGGGGCCTGCACGCACCATGTATTCCTGGGGGTGGAAGCATGGAGGGGCCCACTGCCCTGGGGCAGGAAGCACCGAGAGCGGCTTCCTTAGTGATAGCCCGGCAGGGGTCACCCAGCTAGCCCACGCTCCATCCCCATGCTGTGAGCCCTGCAGAGCTCTCTCTTTATGTGCCTCCTAGGCCCGGGGCCCGACGGGGAAGGAAACCTGCCAGGCAGTTCCCAGAGCAGCTGGCAGTGCTCATGGAGTGGGCAGGTTCCCCTCCCCCGAGTGGGGCCGGCGGCTGGCTGGGATCCGCTTGGCGGTGATGGCTGATACGGTGCTCATGGTGCACCCCATCCCTGCCAAGCAGTGCAAACCCCCCCGCTGGTCGGAAGGGAGAGGGCGGAGGGAGAGGGCGGAGAGGGGAGGCGCTGACCACCACCTAGGTGAAGCGAACGAGCCATGGGCAAGGTCCAGCGGCCAAGGGCTGTGTCCGGGAAGGAGCTGGCCCTGGGCATATGCCTGAGCATGGGTCCCGGGAATCAGCGCAGCTGGTGCAGGGCGATGTGTGGCCCTGAGGGCCTTGCTGAGGAAGCGTTTCCTGGCCATGAATCACCTGGAAATGGTCCCTGGATACCGCCCCATCCCCAGTGAGTCAGGGATCAGCCTGGTGGGTGTAAGGAGATTGGGGAGCCTGATGCAGTCTTGCTGCCCCCCTCTGGTGGGGGAAGGCAAGCAGCATGAGTAACTAGGCCTTCTGCAGCACCCAGGGCCAGCTGGGGTGGGTGAGGGTGGCCAGACAGCACTGGGACCCCCTTCCCATACACTAACCCAGAGCCTCTCTGCTCCCCCAGTGTGGGGTCCAGCCGGAGAAACGCCACAGCAAGATAGCTGGGGTGCCCCAAAAGTCCTGCACCCGTCACAGCTTCCTGGGGTAATGTCGGGCTGAGCTTCAAGGGGTCATGGCCTGGAGCAGAGACCATGGGGCTAGGCAAGGGCCTGGGGACTGTGGGTAAAAGACACTGTGGGGCTGTTTTTTGATAGCAAACAGGGACCTCAAGGGGTTTTTTAATACTAGTGAGCTAGTTCCTATGCAATCAGTGCAGCATCCATCTAGCTATCTATCACCCTTTGGCACGGCTAGGTTTAGTCCGGCCCGGTGTTCGTCGTCCAGGTGTAAAGAGCCAGCTGGCAAAGCCTATGCCCGGGTGGGAGACCCCAGGGCTCAGCTGCCTGTGCTTGTTGCCTGATGCTGGCAGGGAGTCTGGCTTGGCTCGGCTCTGAGGGAGCTGGCAGCAGGGCTCCCTCTGTGACCATTTCCGGTACAACTTGGGGGAAGGGAGAGCTCTCTGTGCCCCGCACCCGTCACACCTGGGACTGTCCCAGGGAAATTCCCTCTGTGCCCCCTGGCCATGCTGCTGGGGCCTCAGTGCTGAGCCATGCAGGCGGAGCTGGGCTGGGCTCCCTGCCTGGGGGGGCTAGTGACATAGACGTATTGCTTGCAGCTCCTCTGCGTCAGTGTGATGCCTCACCCCAGCCTGCTCCAGCGACTCCACACCCCACCCTACAGGGCGACACAGCCCAGGGGTGAGGGGGATACAGTGCAGAGTCTGCCTCTCCAGCAGCCAGGTAACAGCTGCGCCAGGCTGCGGAGGTCAAGGAGCCAAGGGGAGCATGAAGATGGGGGCTCAGGAAGAGCATAGGGGACTGGGTGAGGTGCCAGCCGGGGATGGCATCACAGAGCTTCCAAGGTGTGGATGGGAAGCCAGGGACTAGGGGATTCAGCCAGCACAAGAGAAGGATCCTTGCCAGCTGTTTGGGGGGCTCTGGAGTGTTGGGTTGGCAGGAAAGAGGGATCCCAATGGGCTTGGCAGACTGGAACTTGGGTCTGCCCGGGTCACTCCTTCACCTGAACTGAAATGGCTCAGATTGGCCTGTCCGTGCACCCGTCCCTGAAAGCTGCTGCTGCATGAGCCCTTTCCCCTTGGCAGGAATGGGCCTGGTCTGAGTGTCCCTCCTTGTCCCACTCTCCAGCATGCCTCTCCCTCCCTTCCCTTCCCTTCCCTTCCCTTCCCCAGAGCAAGTTCAGCTCAGACCAGTGGCGGCTTTTCACACAGGGTCCTGCCTTCACCCAGGCTCCCAGACATGCCAGGTGAGTGGCCCAAAGGACATGAGGGCCTGGGACCCCCTGGGATCTGACACTCACTGGCTGGCTGAAGATGGGGGTGGGGCTCCAGAGAGAGGGCCTGTGAGGGAGTGGTGGAGTGGAAGATGCTGCTGGTGGTTGGCTGCTCATCCCAGAGCTGCAAAGCCGGTTGTGCTGTCATTCAGGGGGCTATTCTGGCAGCACTTGATGGCTTTTCCTTATTAGAGGGAGAACATGGGAGCTGGGTCCAGGAATAACCACGGACTAAGGGGCTGTGCAGGGGGAATCGGGTTTGTTCAGCTGGAGCTCAGAAAGCACCTTTGTTACATGTTTCACATAGGGTGACCAGATGAGATGAAGAAAATATCGGGACACCGGGGGGGGGGGGGGGCGAAAAAAAAAAAAAAAAGAAAAAAAAGCTGAGTGCTGCCGGCGGAGCAAAATATTGGGACAAATTGCGTCCTGACCAGAGATCGGTCGGGACATGGGACAAACAGCTAAAAATCAGGACGGTCCCGATTTTATCGGGACATCTGGTCACCCTAGTTTCACATGCACCAGCATATTTGCATGCAATGAGGCCCTTCAAGACGGACCTTCAGCCCACTCCCACCCCAAGGTTATTCCCATCCTGAGCTGCCCACAAAACTCTGCTAATCTCCTAGGCCTGATCGCATACCCCACACCCTGCTATGCCCATCCTGGGTCACCCCACTCTGCTACTGCCCCTCAAGCCTGAAACACAGGAAGCCTTGCTTGGCTAATCCTGGACTGTGAGCCTGACCTGCAGCGCCATCTGCTGGTCGTGTGTCTGCCTTTACACAGCTCTCCCGAGGTGTCAGGAGAGCAGAGTGTGGACGCAGGCATCTCTCAATCCATATCATTTTCTGAGGAAAGCAGGATTTGAACTCACGTCACCTGTCCCTCTCATTGACCTCACCCTCAGCAGCAGGAGCCAAATTGCACAGCCTGTGTGGCGATCACAATCGCTCGCTAAAAGTGACCGATTGTGGCTTTTGAGTGCAGACATTAGGATGGGGTGTCCTGCTTGGAATCAAGCTAAAGCACCTGTGTCTAACCATGGAGGGTTAGTAGGCCTTGAGCCCATCACTGGGGCAGGACTCACTATTGCCCATCCTGGGCTTCAGGTCTGGGGAGTTTTGTTGGGAAAGCGGGAAACGTTTTCATGTGGCAGGTGGCAGTTGTTTGAAGAGGCCTGGGCTGTCGGAGTAGCCCCAGGACAGGCAGCTTAGTGGGCAGACTGCAGAAGAGGCGCATCGTAAGTGTGATTGGGCACCCCACATCCTCACTGTCCCTGCACCATGCCTGACCCCTGCACTGCTGTGAGGTTCACTGAGCATCCATCACTGGGCCTAGGCGGAGTCACGTTACTGCAGGAATCTCCTTCCTTGGAGGTTTTTAAGGCCCGGCTTGACAAAGCCCTGGCTGGGATGATTTAGTTGGGAATTGGTCCTGCTTTGAGCAGGGGGGTTGCACTAGATGACCTCCTGAGGTCCCTTCCAACCCTGATATTCTATGATTCTATGAGGGTGCCTAATGGCCTAGACAATGCCACCTCGAGCCAGAAGGTGGCGGTCATGGCTCAGTCTTTGCACCGCTCCGCTGTAGTCGGCAGGTCTGCACTGTGCTGCATGTCCGAGGGAGGGTGGGCATGATGGCTAAAGTAGGCCAGCGCGCTGGGCCCAGACTGGCAGGGCAGGGAGGGCTTGCAGAGTGATGCCCAGAGCACTCACACCCTTTGCGCTGGAGCAGAAAGTGGGTGCACACCAGGCTGGCGGTACTGCAGGGGCATGTGCTTGGGGCAGTCACAAGAGCTGGAGGTAGCGTGAGAGACTCAAGTTCCCAGTGAAGGCCCCGGGGGCAGGGAGAGGGTGGAAGAGACCAGCCATCCTACTGCGGTGGTAGGATGGCTTATGGGGAACACTCTAATCTGGGACATGCCACATGGGTGGGCAGAGGAGGACGTCATTAACAGGCAATCAGAGAGCTCCAGTCACGTCAAAACTGGTGATTCCCTGGGATGTGGATTTACTGAGGAATCGGCCCCATGGGCATCAGGGCTTCCCCCAGGTGTGAAGCTGCCCAAGGCGTGGTGTGGCGGTGGCAAGCAAACGGAGAGGAGTCGCTGGGAATGAGGAGAGGCCCCTACCCTGGGGATTCGGGTTCTAGGGTCTATCCCAAGCTCTCTGCACAGCCTTATGGAAGGCACCCCTGTGGGGCTGCAGTTAGTGTGACCATTTAACATGGCTATTGGGGTAGCACCAGGAACGTAACTAGGCCAGGGCCCTGTTGCACTAGGTGGTGACCAGACCTAGAGTACGGAACCAAAGCACTACCTCGCTGAGCTGCTCCTTGCCGAGGAGGCGCAGAGGCTGCAGCGGGTGGCTCTCTGTGGAGCTGATTGCCCCAGGCTGCCCTGTTTGCACTTGCTGATGGTGGGGCACGACTTCCCCCCCCCCCCCCCCCCCAAAACCAGCCACGGACAAGTTGCATGATGAGCACAGATCTTTATTTACACAGCAGCGGCCAAGTAACACACCCAGGCCCCCGGGGAGGCCTTTACTCAGACGCGACTCACCCCACAGCCATGATGGCAGCACACCAGGGAGCGGGGCGACCCCCAGCTCTGAGCTAAGAAAGGAGGAGGCTTTGTTCCTGCAGGATCCCAGCACACAGGGCAGCTTCTGGGCCTGCCGGTGCTCCCCTAGATTGCTTTGCACTGTGCTGCGTTGTGGTCTGGGGGGTGCAATAGCTGCTGGGCTTGGGCCTTGTCTGGCGGAGCTGGGGTGAGTTAAACCAGGGCTCACACCCACCCCTCACACCCAGCATGGCCATGGCATGACAGCGCTGGAGGGCTCCGCCCTCCCAGCCTCCCACCCGCTCAGCCTGGCATTGCCAGAAGCGAATCCCCAGATGTGCTTCCAAACCTTGCTCTCCAGCTCCGCTGGCTCCTGGAGGTCTCTGCATCGGCAGGGGGCAGGTCTTCTCCAGCTGCTCAGCCATGGCCTCAAGAACAGTATTTCCAGGAATCCCCGTCATAGTGCCTAAGGGATTCCTGGGAAAACTGGACCCTGAGGACACGGCGGGGAGAGGACGTGTGGTTTCCGCCGTCCCCAGTACTTGAGCGTCCTTTAGCCATCCACAGCTCCAGGTGCTACCCCGAGGGAGTGCTGCACAGGTGTCCAAACCTAGCTTGTGACTGTTCTGCAGGGACCCCCCTGCACTGACCCCAGTCAGCCCCCGTCCCCGCTCCCTCCTTCATTCCTTTAGCCAATTTACTCCCCGCCCCTGTGGAAGATGAATCCCCCTTAACACTCCATGCATCCCCAGGGGACTTTGCGGGGGAGGGGTGCAGCACAGGCCCACAAGCCCTAACCACGCAGCTCCAGCCCACTACTTGGGGTGTGCCACTGCCTTATACCTCCTGCAACCCCCTGCATGTCTCGCTGCCCTACAGCTAGAGAGCAGCACTTTGCACCATAGGCTCCTCGAATGGCCAGCCCTGGGGGGGCTCTATTGCCATGGAGTCCATCTCCCCCAACATCTCCTGCCCAGGCCTAACAGATCTGAACTCTTGTAATGGGCGAGGTTCATTCCCCAGAGCTCCTCTCTGCTCCAAACTCCTTGCTGAGCATTAGGGAATGTACCCAAAGTGCAGCTGGGGTGGGCGAGCCACACTCTGCCCATTGTAGGGGAGGGAACTCGCATGGCTGGCACACCCACACCCACTCTGCCGACAGATCCACACAGGTGCATGCACATGTGCACACCTAGAGCCAGCAATGACGGCAACTGCAGCGCAACTAGGGGCCGCCTTGATAACAGGCTTCCTGAAAATCCCTCCTAACCTTCCCCCCGCCCGCCCGGAACCAGAAGACCACCCTGTGCCCTGGTTGGTACTAGAGACCTTTCCCTCTACCTCTGCACTGAGCCTCAGGTGGCCTGGGGTTTTCTCTCCCCGGTTCACACCCTATGCCGCTCCTTGGGTCTGAACCCAAGTGGCGAGTCACCCCTTCTTGCTGCCCATCAAGGGAAGCTGCTGCCTGGAGCCATATGTCCTGCTGGCCTGGGCTCCCGTGCGGCCTGTTGGACGGATGCATGTCCCTCTGCTGCACAGTTCCTCCCTTCCCGAGCTACAGTGCTTCATCTCAGACTCACAACTGACCAGAGATGCAGCACTGCACCTTGGGCTGGGAGACATTGACGGAGCTCCATCTGTAGCCATCCAGCTTCAGCCTCCTCGCACAGACAGGTGTGTGAGAGAGAGAAAGAGAGAGAGAGAGAGAGAGAGAGCTGTGTCTCTGTGAGTGTGTATGTGTGGCTGGGTATAGCTGGCTTAGGATGGGTGTATATATATGTGTCTCAGCAGGTGTGTGTGTCTGTTTCCAGCCCCCTCCTGCTGTCACGCGCCCTGATCACACAGTGCGTTAGCTGTGAGATGGAGCGGTTCCCACAGGGGTTTCGGGCAGAGTGGGGCGAAGGTGCAGCAGCGGCCGTGGGTCAGGGGAAGGAGCTGTACGGCCAAGGGCAGGGAAAGGGCTGTTTGACTTGTGTACTGGGGTAGGAGCAGCTAATGAAACACGGGATGAGGCCGCCTGCAAAGAGCCAGCCTGGGTTTTATGCGGAGCCCAGAGCAGGCTGGGAGAGGAGCTGGGGAGCTGAGTCAGTGTTGCAGGTACCCATGCAGGAGAGACGTGCGTGGTATGGAGTTGGACAGCCAGGTTCATCGCTGGGTTTTAAGGAGCTCACAATAGCCTGGGGAGCCCCACAACGATGTACAGATGCTGGGGGAAGAGGCAGGCGGGGGGAGATACTTTGCCATTGCCCCAGCACAGGGTGAGTCTGGCATACTCCTCGGGGGGGAGGGCTCCGGGGAGCCCAGGGTTCATAGAGGCCTTGTACCAGCACACTCCAGGCACTTCGCTGGGGTTACCGCTCACTGCCCCAGCTGCTGCCTTTCCAAGCGCAGGCCGGCTGGAGGCCCTGCCTTGGAATGGCCTTGGCTAGATCTGAGTTCACTTCCCCATGGAACGGCCACCGTGAGTGACCCTGACTGGCCCCTTGTTGGCAGTCGCAGCAGAGAGGCTGACTGCAGTGCCCTCTGCCAGGTCGGGGCGGGCAGGGGATGCTTGCTGCCTAGCCGGGTATGTTCTGGGGCTAAGCAGGGACCTTTGGCTCCAGGGCTGTCAATCCGGCAGGTGGAGCTCCTGGGGAAAGGACACTAGTTTCTGTTTGAAAAGCAAAGAACAGACAAAGGCCACAGAGCCATGAGGCCCAGATACCGGGGTGCGGGGTACAGGGCAAGCCCAGAGATAGCTACATAGACAGACAAGCCACCATGAAATGGGAGCAGGAGGCGAGGAGAGAAAGTAAACAGGCCTGACTGAGGTTCCCAGGCCTCTTCTTTCCAGTATATGGCAGTGGAGCCGGCATGTAGTTTATGCCTCCTGCACTAAACATGGCTGCAGATGGCTAGCTGGCCCTGGGAGTCCTGCTGGGGGGATGGGGGGCGGGAGTGGGCAGGACTGCGGTTTCCTCCGGAAAGAAGTCCATTAATCAGTCCTTCTGCTGTGGACAAAGAGCAGTACAGGCCCTGAGTCGTGCCTGGGGGCTGTTTAGGCAACTGGAAGCATCTCTGTGTGTTTATGAGGAGAGCTGATCCCAGCATAAACTGTTTGCATTGCATTTCCCAAAGTGCTGCGTGCAGCGAGGGCTGCATGGGTTAGAGGCGAGGGCCCGCCCAGCATGCCAGCCGGACCATCCCTGCTGCTGGGGGCCACTGGGAGGAGTCTGCGCCCCTCGGACCGAGCAGGAGAGCAGACAGAGGTGGATTTCTGGGCCCCAGATGTGGGGAGGGATTGAGGGGTGTTGCTGGAGCTGTTGCCTGGGCAGAGGGCAGAGATGCCAAGAGGTCGGGGAAGGTGTTACTGGGGCACTATTGATGTCTGTATGGTAATCCTAGGCTATTGGGCCCTTCCAGCCAGAACTCACAGTGAGATATCTGCAAAGTCAGCAGCAGGGAGAATGCCTCTGGCTAGTGGTAGGGCCAGGGCATTGGGTCTCCCGTGTCAGCAAATTCAACCCCCTTCCTCGCACGTTCCCCATCACTGGACACGTTCCAGCTGGGAAAGGCTCAGGCATCAAGGAGTTAATGGAAGTTAAACCAGCCTCTCTGATCCTCACCCTTGACTGAAGCAACAGTGCGTCTTGATCATGACAGAGGCTGCCCAGCTGGCCAACACCTGCTTGAAGGCTTAGGAGCCAACACTGATCCCATCTGTCCCCCCTGGAGCTGACTTGTGCGGCCTGACTAGCATGGAGGGGAGGCCTACACCTCGGGCAGAGGTGTTCAGGAAGGACTCCCATGAGGCCTGCGTGCATAGATCAGAACCATAGATGGTAGCAACAGAGAGCACTGGAGGCGGGAGGTGGGGAGGGGGAAAGAGGTGGGCGGAGAGAGCAAAAGGACAGTGGGGGAGGGCGAGAGACCAGACCCAGAAATGTCTTTTGCAGAAAAGCACTAACATCCTGTGCAATCCTGAGCAGGGATGAAAAGCGGTAAACAGACCATCTATCATAACAAAGTTCTCATGCTGGGATCCAGCAACCTCCGTCAGCAGGCAGCCAGGAACAGACGCTCACAACAACCTGACAAGAAGCAGATGGCAGCTCCCTAGGCTGGAGTTCCTTCCATCCGGTGCGCTGGCAGCGGCTCCTCTCCTCTATGTCCTATATCCAACCTGTGGATCCTGGCTTGGAGTCCATAGGAAAGGAGCTGCCTCCACGGAGCTGAGCAAAGTGCAAGCCAGGTGTCAGTTCTACAGCTAACTCCAACGGGCGGAGCAGGAACCAGGACTGTCCAATGGTACCAAGAGTCCTGGTCCTTCTCCAGCGCCAACCCCCATGCTCCCAACCAATCCCATGTTTCCAGGTTCACTAAGGGAAAGAAAAGAGCAAAAGTAAAGCCAAGCTTGTGCAGAAGCAGAAAAACAGCTGGGAAAGTGGCTCTCCCAGCCTCCCCCAGCTATTTGCAGGCAACCCACCTATAACAGCCAATAGACCAGGTATCAGACACACAGGCTCAAATCAGCCTTTCCAGCCGCGCCACAGAAATCAACACCTTTCTAGACATCACAGAGATCATCACACAAATGGGAGAAACCCTCTTAACACAACACCTTCACCCTGTCTTGGCCAGGGTACATTTCTCCTATTGCAAGCTGCAAGCTTTGCTCCTGGCTTCGCTGCAGTCACCAGGGCTGGACAGGAGCAGAGCAGACTGGCTTACCACGTCAGCTCTTTCAGGTTTCAGCCTTGAAGTGGTTTGAACAAGCCAGCGGAAAGCACAGCCCTGAAAGATCAGGGGGTTAGAAACATTTCCAGCCACGGCACTATCTCCAGGCCCAGAATTGGCTGGGCAAGCGAGCAGCAAGCTGCAGCCATGTTTGGAAATCAATCTGCCATGAGTCAGAGAGACAGGAGGCACTCACTAAAGGACTAGCTGAGAGAGAGAAGCTCAGCGCATGAAAGGAAAATGGGATACGGACTCCCAGGAGAACCTAGAGGATGATAACAAGGCAGCCAACTTTCAAAATGCTCACCCACCATCTCTTTCCTCCTGGCTAGCTAGCATGGAGAGCATACTGATGCAACATGCAAAGGGATCCCAGGAGTCTCCTACTCCCAGGCAATCAGCCAGCCCAGGATGGAGAGACCATCCTCTTCTGGGCCAAGCCACACAGCAAACCTGCGCTCTGTGCTGTGATACAAACCTGGTCTGGCCCGTTGTGAGGGATGCACACAGTAGAGTAGGCAGGTCTGAGGCCAGTTTGGGGAGGATGGAGTTTTAGGCAATGAACTATCATAGCACCAAAGAAAACACACAGATAGAGACCTCAAGCTGAAGCTACCCTCTGCTGTATTCTGTATAGAAAGAGGCCAGCTTTCCCCTTATATAGTGAATAACTCACCTTGCCTACTTACCTGAGTATGAGAGTACATACTGCACTACAGCCCCATTAACCGACCCTTATACACCACACTTACACGAGCTCCATGGAACTATTAGTGTCTAACAATCCTGCACCAAAAACTGGCTTAGGGGGACAATGGCATTCCAGCTAACTGTGTGTATTAGCTAGAATCACCCTACACCACATCCCCAGTTCCTACCTGTGTATAACACTACCACGCTGCAAAACCCGACGCCTCTCCACACGGGTATTTCACATCGTGTATAGACGAGAGCTGGACTGGAACAAAACCCGGGGCCCAGATCTGGACAAGCCTTTCCCAGATGTTGGGTTGTTCTGATTCAGTGCTTGCTCTGTGTCCGCTTGCGCTGCAAGCTCAAAACCAGGGGTTAGAGGTGGGATTCTGATTCAGAACCAGCTCTCGTACGTACCTGTTTAACTGCCTGTAAATACCCCTCTGCAACACTGAGGGACAGGTTATAAAAGCGCAAACAAAAGACCACAGAATCCAGTTAGTTTGGGGCAATTTCACGAGCTAAAGATCGTGTCCATTGTTAGGATACAGATATTCAGGCCTGTCTGTAAAGGCCTATACTTTAAGAATTTAGGTGTATTCTTATCACTTAGCTAGTTATTGAGGTATAAAAGAAAGAATCAAAATCACTGTCTGTCTGTGTAAGGGCCTTCTCTTACTGTGACAGTCTGAGGCCTGGTTCTTAGGCTAAAGCCTTCAGCTAAGCAGCAGAGGCCAGCCATAAACTGGGAAGTGTATGGTCCAGGGCCGGCCCTAGCGTTTTTGCCGCCCCAAGCAGGGAGGAAAAAAAAAAAAGCCGCGATCGCGATCGGCGGCAATTTGGCGGCAGCTCTAGCACCACTTCATTCTATGGTGGCAATTCGGCGGGAGGTCCTTTGCTCCCAGAGGGAGTGACGGCCCCGCCGCCGAATTGCCGGACGTGCCGCCCCCCTCTTCATTGGCTGCCCCAGGCACCTGCTTGCTATGCTGGTGCCTGAAGCCGGCCCTGGTATGGTCACATCCTTACATTCCAAACTAGTCACATTGAAATAAGGTGCTATTGGGCTGTTAGGAATACAATCCTGTCCTGATATTCCTATCACCTCCAGAGAAAGGGAAGAGCCTAGAAGATGTAAAAGGAAACTTAGTTTGATAGCATCCTGTCTGGCAAGAACTCACTTATCAACAGCTGGGATGTAAAATCCTCATTTCTGTATTGTGCTGTCACTGTAGTCTCCACTTCCCTAATGTTTGTCTGTATAATCTCTGTCTGGTTCTGTGATTGTTTCTGTCTGCTGTATAATTAATTTTGTTGGGTGTAAACCAATTAAGGTGGTGGGATATATTTGGTTAAATAACCATGTTACAATGTGTTAGGATTGGTTAGTTAAATTTCAGTAAAATGATTGGTTAAGGTATAGCTAAGCAGAACTCAAGTTTTACTATATAGTCTGCAGTCAATCAGGAAGTAAGGGGGGAAATGGGAACAGGGACTGGGGGTGGGGGAACTGGAATTATGTTTTGCTAAGGGCAGGGGAATGGGAACAGGGAGACAAGCAAGGCTCTGTGGTGTCAGAGCTGGGAAGGGGGACACTAAGGAAGGAAACTGGAATAATGCTTGCTGGAAGTTCACCCCAATAAACATCGAATTGTTTGCACCTTCGGACTTCGGGTATTGTTGCTCTCTGTTCATGTGAGAAGGACCAGGGAAGTGAGAGGGTGAAGGAATAAGCCCCCTAACATCCATTAACTGGTAAATACGTGCGTATCTGTGCATATGCCTGTCTGTGAGTGCTTGCCTGACTGTGTATTTGAGAGAGAGAGAGAGAGCGAAAGAGAGAGAGAGAGAGAGAGAGAGAGAGAGAGTACCTACATGTCACAAGAAAGTCAGAGTGGTTGGAAGTGGTGGCGCGTGCGTTGACAGATGCTGGTGCTTAGTGACCATCAGCTTACGCTAACAGGCCATGTTGACCTGCTGCCAGTTGCCTTGATTTCTGAGGCTGTCCCCCTTAACAGGTCACTCGACAGCCTCTTCAGACAGCCTTCAGTCGTGACTTCTCCAAAGCTGTCAGCTGTGCACTGCTTCCTCTACTCTGCCAGTGTCCTCTGCATCCCATGCCTGCAAGAGACAAAGAGAGAATGGAGATCAACAGGCAGCCAGGAAAGGCCCTGTCACCAGGGCTTGCCAGCCAGGACATCAATGCAAACGCAGCTGAAAGTCACAAGTGTCATGAGTTTATCTGCTTCTGTCAAGGCTCCTTCCCCACTCTGAACTTTAGGGTACAGATGTGGGGGCCTGCATGAAAACTTCTAAGCTTAACTACCAGCTTAGATCTGGTCCGCTGCCACCACTCCCAATGTGCTAATTCCCTTCCCTGGGTAGCCTTGAGAGACCTTCACCAATTCCCTGGTGAATACAGATCCAAACCTCTTGGATCTTAAAACAAGGAGAAATTAACTATCCCCCCTCCTCTCTCCCACCAACTCCTGGTGGATCAAGATCCAACCCCCTTGGATCTAAAAACAAGGAAAAATCAATCAGGTTCTTAAAAAGAAGGCTTTTAATTAAAGAAAAAGGTAAAAATCATCTCTGTAAAATCAGGATGGAAAATAACTTTACAGGGTAATCAAACTTAAAGAGCCCAGAGGACCCCCCTCTAGCCTTAGGTTCAAAGTTACAGCAAACAGAGGTAAACACCCTAGCAAAAGGTACATTTACAAGTTGAGAAAACAAAGATAAAACTAACACGCCTTGCCTGGCTGTACTTACAAGTTTGAAATATGAGAGACTTGTTCAGAAAGATTTGGAGAGCCTGGATTGATGTCTGGTCCCTCTTAGTCCCAAGAGCGAACTCCCACCAAAACAAAGAGCACAAACAAAAGCCTTCCCCCCACCAAGATTTGAAAGTATCTTGTCCCCTTATTGGTCCTTTGGGTCAAGTGTCAGCCAGGTTACCTGAGCTTCTTAACCCTTTACAGGTAAAAGGATTTTGGAGTCTCTGGCCAGGAGGGATTTTATAGTATTGTACACAGGAGGGCTGTTGCCCTTCCCTTTGTAGTTATGACAGCTTCTCAGCTCTGTGGCCTTTTGGGACATTGTAGCCCTATGGCCTGGAGAGGCCACAGGCCAAGCTGGTGTGGATGCTCGGTGAGAGCGGGGTGTTTCAAGGGACGGGAACTCTGCTGGGATCACAGGCTCTCATGTCCAGGCCCAGCGCCAGCCTTGTCCTGACCGGGAGCACAGCCAGGCCAGATGCAGCCGTGTTCATGGACAATTGCCAAGCAAAGCTGAGCTGTGTAAAACAAGGCTAGCTCACAGGGATGAGAGGCTGGAAGAAGGGCAACATGCAGTGTGATTATTAGAGCCGGGCCTGAGCTGCAAAATTCAGAGCTGGCTCTGGCTCTCAAACCCCGGCTTGGAGAAGTTGGGAGGGGGCTGGTTCTGGTACATCTCTGATCATTGTTATTGTTAGTATCTGTGGGCAGCAGGAGAAGCTCAGTGTAATGCAGTGGGAGGAAGAGTGTGAGGCACAAGCTGAGAGCACTCCTCTGGGGCGCCTCAATCCCACACAGAATATGGCAGTCTCGCTTCTAAACGACCCCTGAGTACAGATAGCTACAGTGCCCGATACACACAAGCATCCACTGGCCCCTATATTGCTCAGGATCTTCCCCCCTCGCATCCTTCCCTCTGCTCTGCACCCCCGACACCTGTCAGGCCTGAGTCCTCCAAAGGGGCGGCACTGGAATGCTGCAGAACACTCCTCGCCCAGGCAGTGGGCGGTCAGGCCTCCCAACTACGCCAGGTCCCCTGCAGTGCCTTGGGGAGCGCTAGCCCTTCTCCCACTGCCCTGCCCTGTAAACCAATCAAGTGCCCCAGGGTCCGCTCTAAAGACCCAGCAAGCAGACACCAGAGGGGAGCCTGTGGTGCAAACAGCGACAGCGTCTGTAATGTGAGCTGCGCAATAGACACACTCCAGGCCTGGCTCCACCATTCCTGTGAACCCTTTAGTGACCCCTGTGCTCACACACTGTGCAGTCACGCTCACACAACTCTGGGCGCACATTTGTGTGTGTGCAAATGTCCACATGTGCTGGCACATGGGATATGTGTGAGAGTCCGTGGCCGGTGAGGCCCCCAGCGACTGGGCCCAGTGAAGCCAGTATCAGTGGATGGCTCCTAGGTGTGCATAAGGCTATATGAGCCACTGTGTGCATCAGTGCCTGAGCAGAAAGCTTCAACGTATGTGCCAGGCATGCGTAGTGCCGTCCTTCCCCCTGGGCCTGTGGGCAGGTCCTGGCAATGAGACTAGGCTGAGCTGGAAGGCACTAGAGCAGTGATGAGGTTCTCATCCCCAGGAAGTCACCCTGGGCATTGCACTGAAGATGCCTTGGCTGGTCCTAGCTCCCACCCGATGTCCCAGGGAGCCTTACAGACACTGACGGCCCACCACTGCGATGTGCCGGAAGCTGCTCCAGGTATAGCACTGAGAGGCTTTCTGCACTGCTCCCTGAACGGTTACAAAGGCAGCAGCCGCACAGATGGGACTCAGCCATTCAGGTCAGAGAAGTCTCTGAACAAGGGACCACACACACACACACTGTAAACACCAGCACACATGTGCCCAATGTATGCACTGACACACACGCACACACAGGGGTTCACCCCTCCAGTTTAAAAGGAAAGACCAGAGACTCAGCCCAGCACAGAGGGCCCAGGACAGAGGAGCAAATGGAAAAGATGAAGAGAAAGGGAGTGGCTGGCCCGAGGGGTATTTGTATCCCTTGTGCTCCAGGGCTGCTCAGCCCCTTTCCCACTCTTTCCTCTCCATGCTTTGGTCTAAAGATCACAAGTCTCACATGCTCTCAGCTCCCCCATCCCCTGGGAATGGGGGATTTAAACTGCTGGCCCTGGAGTGCAGGCTCTGATTGTGAGCTCTAGGGGTGAAGAGGGCCCAGCTGTCTCCCAGAGCTCCTGGGAGGATGATCTGCTTAATTTTCTCCCGTGCTTTCCCCCCAGAGCAGTTCAGGGGACCCTGCTGTGCTCGGCGGACCTCGGCAGACAGTCGGAGCCCTGCTTCACTCTCCACGTTGAGAGCAAAGTGCCTGTGACTCCTCACAGGTGGGAGTTGGTCTTCCAGGGAAATGCTTTAATACTGGGTTACCCTTGCCCTTCAAACAGGACTAATAGCACTGTGCTCAGGAGCAACCCTACAATAACAAACCAGGATATGCTCTGCCCCAGCATTTATAAGCAGCCCTACAATAACAAATCAGGATGTGCACTGCCTCACTATTGTTAAGAACCCTTCCAATCACAAACCACGCTCTGAAGCCCCAGCACTCACAATCAACCACTGCATAACACGGCCACAGCACTCATGCACAACCCTATAATAACCAACCAGGGTGCATGCAGTGGAGGGAACTGGCATTTGGGGAGGGAGCCTCCTTTCAGCTCCAGGCCTGCGTGGGTTTACTCCAGTCAAGTGAGTAATGAGCTGTACGTTCCTCCTGCTGCTTCCAAACCAAGAGGCCCAGGGCATGTTCTGCTCTCCGAGATCAGAGCCACGCTGGCACGTCCCCCACTTCTGGATGGCAATCAAAGCTTCCCGCAGAGTGTGCACAAAGTCCAGCTCGTGGGACAGCCTCCAAGGAACTTCCCAGCTCCTGCCCTGCTCCCGGCCCCAGCCATCGCCCTGCACCAAACGACTTGGTGGGAAACACCAAAGCAGAGAGTTCTCGTCATCCCGAATGCAGGGTTCTGAGGGCTCAGCTGCTGTCCCCAGGGAGGAGACGGCAGCCGAAGAAATGCCATGAAGCACTCTTGGAATGCTCAGGGCCGTGCGTCCTACGGAGCCTGGAAGAGAAACATCTGCTGGGAACTATTCCTCCCTCCTGTGCCAGAGGGAAGATCCCCCCATGCTTAGACCTTTCCAGTCCCTGAAGAGGAGCACAGAGCAAATGCTGGGCCTGCCCCTTTCCCTCCTATCACATAAAAACAACGAGGAGTCCGGTGGCACTTTTAAGACTAACAGATTTATTTGGGCATAAGCTTTCGTGGGTAAAAAACCCCACTTCTTCAGATGCATGGAGTGAAAATTTAGATACAGGCATAAATATATTGGCACATCAAGAGAAGGGAGTTACCTTACAAGTGGAGAACCAGTTTTGACAAGTCCAATTCAGTCAGGGTGGATATTTATTTTTCTCCCTAATTCCTTTCTGCAGGGAAGCAGGGCTTAGGCTCCATGTCTAGGGAGCAGGGAGGTTCCTGCTTCTCATGCAATTTCCTAGCTGGATCTGTCTCAGGCACAGGAAAGTGGAGTGACTTGTCCAAGGACACCACAGAGTCCGCAGAGCATCTAAACCAGCGTCCTCCTAGACCCCTCGACCACACAGCCGCCCTCTAGTGGAGGGGGTTGGTTTCCTATGGATTTGCTATGGTGCCATAGCTATGCTGGCAAAACCCCACAGTGTAGACACAGTCTACATGGAGCGAAGGGTTTTTTCCGTCGTTGCAGGAACACCACGTCCATGAACAGTGATAGTGAGGGTGACGGAAGCAATCTTCCATTGACCTAGCTGCATCTACACTGGGGTTAGGCTGGCATAGCTATGGTGCTCCAGGGTGTGGATTTTTCCCTCCCCTAAATGCCACAGCTATGTTGATCTAAGTTTGAAGTGTAGCCCAGGGCTCAGAATCTAGGTCTCAACAGGGTGATGCACTCTCTACCCTGGAGCCATGAGTCATGGTATCCTACCCTCACATCAATGGATATCAGGGATGAATTTGGCCCACTGTTTTCTCATCTTCCTAACACAGGGATCGGCAACCTTTGGCCTGCAGCCGCCAGGGTAAGGCTCCCAATGGCCGCGGTTCGCCGCTTCCCACAGCCCCCAAATCCCCGCCGCTTCCCGCAGCCCCGATTGTCCTGGAGCGGCGAACCGCGGACAGTGGGAGCCGCGATCGGCTGAACCTGCGGACGTGGCAGGTAAACAAACCGGCCCGGCCCGCCAGGGTGCTTACCCTGGCAGGCCGCGGGCCAAAGGTTGCCGATCCCTGTCCTAACAAAATTAATGTGTTTCTTCCTGCATTAGTTATAGACATGGATCCAAGTTAGGGATATCTCCAGGCCCAATGGGTAACTGCGTCTTGGCTCCCATCTTGGGCCATAACGCAGGACTTTGCAAAGAGGCATTATTGCTTTCTCTAGCACCCTTCCTTCAGGGAGCTCCATGTGTTTTGCCAGCATTAATACATGGGCGACTTGATCCAAAGCCCATTGAAAAGCTTCACTTGCCTTCTAACCTGCAGCTCTGTCTGGGGAACTCTAGGTGGATTGTGCTTTGTATTCAGTTTCCCTTGCATATTCCTAGCTGTGGCATCGGCACATTCCTGGATGAACCTGCCTGAGCCATCCTATTTGCCCCTGTGAGATCCCTCCTCAGGGTTTTTTCCCCCAGCATCAGTGGAGGCGTTTGCAGGCTGAAAAACACTGGCTAATATTGCAGTCTTGCGCCTGGACCTGACCTCCCCTCTCTGCCACCCAGTGCCCCATGGCTGTGCAACGCTCATTGGACAATGTGCCAGGCAGACTAGGCCTTGGCTACACTTGGGAATTCACAGCGCTGAAGCGCAAGTGTAGTCGCGCCGCCAGCGCTGCGAGAGAGCACAGGAGTAGCTTGCAGTGCTGCGAGCGAGTGTGCAGCGCTGCAGGCTCTGATCACACTGGCGCTTTACAGCGCTGCACTTGCTGCGCTCGGGGGGGGGGGCGTTTTCACACCTCTGAGCGCAGCAAGTTGCAGCGCTGTACAGTGCCAGTGTAGCCAAGGCCTAGGACGAGAATCTCACCCTCTGTCCAGGCACTTTGGTTGCTCTAACAGCAAGGAACAGCCTGAGAACCAATGTCATTCTGTGACAGATGGAACAGAGGCAAGACAGCTGGAGGGGGAGACCTCCCTGATGTGATCTTAGCTCTTACTGGCACGTCTCAAAGCCAGGCTTATCTCAGCTCAGGCAGACATGTCTCTCTCTTTGCCAAGCACTGCACCTCCCCTTATAAACACTCCTCGGGTATATAGCCCAGTACCTACAGCTCCCATACTGCAGTGTTATTTCAGACAAGGACTGTCAGTTCCATGGAGCCCCCACTGCTCCTCATGGAAACCCTTTGGGGCCCTGTAGAGTGGTTGGGAAGGGGCGGGGGGGGGGCATAGAAGAGTATTTCCCCCAAACCTGCCTCATCACCAGGAGGTCAGGTTTTAAATCAAAGGTTTATGAGAAAAAGGAGAGCGGGAGAGAGATCCCAATCTGGTCCCAGACTGGCAGGCTGATTAACCCCGAGTTCAGGCCCAGGCCCTGATGCTCACTATAAATAGCGCTGCCTTTCCTTTCCCATCCTCCCTCCAGGGGATGAGAAATGCCTGTCCTTTTATGGTCAACAAGGCAGATTCCTGGGGCTGAGCTGGGGGCAAGCCAAGGGGGCCCAGGGGATTCAGTCCTGGGCCTTTCATGCTGCTGCTCTTGCTCTGTGGGCTTTGCTGGGATCAATTATAATGCCAGGAACAGAGAGCAGGTTTTAATGGCTTAGAGGAAGGGATGAGTGCAGAGGGGAGATGATGTGAAGACATCTGGAAGCAGTGGCTGGGAAATGCCTCTCGTTCCATCCTCTGGGCTCATGGTACCCACGCCCGCTGCTGGTCTGAGCAAGCAATGCCAGGGACGGACGGACATCCTATTTTAGTGCCTGTGCTTGGGAACTAGGATTCCTGTGAGAATGACGGGCAAATGCACGTGCCCTCTGAGAGCTTCCAAACTGCAGGCCACAGCTCTGTCGAAGTGAGCGAGGCCATGGGAAGGCACCGTGGATGTGCATGGATGTGAGCCTGTATATGTATGTGCCCGATAGGTATACCGGCTGTGTGTATATCGTGAGTGTGTGTGAGATGTGCACACTGGCTGTGTGTATATCCTGTGTGTGTGTGATGTGCCCGATGTGTATACCGGCTGTGTGTATATCGTGTGTGTGTGTGTGCGCGCACTCTGCATATGACAGATGGTAAGCCCTGTGGCCAGGAATCATCTCTTCTCTGGGTCTGTCTCACACCCAGCACAATGGGCCTTTGGGAATCACTTCAGGGAGAAATATTTATACCTAATGTGTTTGCATGTGATGTGTTTGGGATGTTTCTCCCCTGACCCACAACTGTGCCCCCACTTTGTAACAGGGCAGTTGGGTTTAGCATTGTGGTTGGGATATGTTGCAAAGGGGGCGGGGGGCTCTTGCTGCCCTTCCCTCTGACCCCCAAAGATTCTCATCCTCTTGCTGAGAGGGTGCTGCTCTGTGCTCAGGCTTACAGGGCCTCAGTCTGAGACAGTAGTAGATGCACCTGTGTCTGGGGCTGCTGCGGCTCCCTGAGACGGCAGGGGGCTTGTCATGGAGACAGACTCCCCTCACCGCACTGCAGCTGGTGAGCTAAGACTAGGCTGCCATGGGGGTAGCTGGAGCCCAGGATGGGAAGCCAGCGCTGTGGTACATGGGATTCCTGTTAGCAAAAAGTTCTGATAACAACCAAAGTCTGAGGCCAGTTTCACGCACAGGAAGACCCCAAACTGTGTGTGCCGTTCCCCCCACCCATGGGAGTTTGTCCTCCCCACCATGGGCCCCATCTTCCCCACCTCACCATGCTGCAGGTAGAGTGAGGGGACAGTGCACCCTGGTGGGAGAGGAAGAAAGGCACTGGGGGAGACGGCGCGCACTATGGGGAGGGGGAAGGGTACATAGAGGCGCACACACAGTTTGGGGGGATGGACACAGTGCGGTGTGTGGGGAGGAAGGTTCAATCCATTATTTCTATAGAGAACCTCAGTCACATTTCCTAGCTCTGTCTAGCACCCCTCATTCTGTCAGAACCCAGCACTGGATTTCTCTGCCCACACCCGCTCAGCCTGGGGGCTCTTTAACTAGGGCCAGAGATGGGAACAGGCCAGGAGGGGATGGGGCCCAATTGCCACCTGCCCCGGACAGGACTAGGCGAGGGCATCCCTGGTCCGAGTTCAGTGTTCGGGGCCTTCTGAGGAACAGCGAAGCAAATGGGCCTTGGGTCCTTGGCCAACGCAAGGTGGAGCCTCCCCCTGAACAGTGCAGGGGTGACTGAGATGTGATGGGACAGCAGCCACCACACCGCTTTCTCCCAGGCCTCTCTCCCAGCCCTTCGCATTTTCTCCCAGCCTCATCCACTTCCCCTTGCTCCCAGTCCTCTCGCCACCCAACCAGCCTGACCACAATCACACCATTCCCCACCCTGCTGCCTTCACTCAGGCCTGCCTTCCCTCCCCCACTCTCCCCAATAGCCAGACCTGCACAGCATCAGGGCCTGGCCCGCCTCTCCCCCCTTCCCCTCATGCTCAGGCCCGTCCCTTACCCTTCTCAGCAGCAGGCACGGGGCGGGGGAGGGGAGAAGGACACGCAGAGGAAATTGTGTCTGGAAACAAAAACTGTAGCCTTGATTCTGTGTCAAAAGTCTTGAGATGACCTCCTCCCCTGGCCCCCATCCTTCCCACTTCCCCCCCCGTGCTCCTGGGGCGTGTGAGCTAGGGGCTCTGGGAGCAACTCCTGCTCTGTTTGCACATCACATTCCTAGCAAAGAGGAAGTAATTTGCAGAGTGAATTCCCAGGGGAGGCAGTCACGTCAATGGGCCTGCTGGAGCCAGTTTTCTTTTAGCTAGATCCATGCTATTGGCGCGGGGGAAGGGGAGGGGGAAGGAGAGGAGAGGTGAAGAGGGAAATCTCTGGAGTCTCATTCGAAAGGTTGAAGTAGCCCGGATAAAAATCCCTGGCTGTCAGAATCCTGGATGCACGTGGATGGCTGAGGCATGACGCGGTGTGAAGCCACCAGTGCCTCCAGCTGGTGGGAAGGGAGACAAGCTGCAGAGGGAGCCGGCAAGGGGGCACAGAATTAAAAACAAAGCACCAAGCTCTATAGCAGAAGAAACCTGGCTAATATTTTAGCTCCTTCTCCTGGGCTTAGCTGGAATGAGACCATTCTGCTGTTCCCCCTGCTACAAACACTTCCCGGCCTCCTCTTCCTCCTGCCCAGGCCCATGCCATGAAGTCACAGCACACTTCAGCCTTGGTGATGTCCCAGGCCATCAAGCCTCCCATCTGGGATGTCACAGAATGAACCAGGCAGGAGGTGCTGGCTGCATGGACAGGAGATGACTTCCACTGATCCGTCAGGACTTTGGTAATGCAGGGCCCATTCCTGATGCAGGCAAAATGCCCACTAAATTGGGAGCTATTCATAGATTCCAAGGTCAGAAGGGGCCTTTGTGATCATCTAGTCTGACCTTCTGTATCACACAGGCCAGAGAACATGCCCAAAATAGCAAATCTTTTGGACAAACACCCAAGCTTGATTTAAAAATTGCCAATGTTGGACAATCCACCATGACCCTTGGTCAATTGGTCCAACGGTTAATTACCCTCACTGTTAAAAAATTGCATTTTATGTTCAGTCTGGATAGCTCAGTGGTTTGAGCATTGGCCTACTCAACCCAGGGTTGTGAGTTCAGTCCTTAAGGGGGCCCCTTAGGGATCTGGGAGAAAAACAGTACTTGGTCCTGCTAGTGAAGGCTGGGGGCTGGACTTGATGACCTTTCAAGGTCCCTTCCAGTCCTAGGAGAGAGGTATATCTCTCTCTATATATAACTTCCAGCCATTAGACCATGTAATACTTTCTTCTGCTAGATTGAAATATTTGTTCCTTCCTGTAGATATTTAACCTCTTAATCTGCTCTTAGTTATGCTAAATAGATTGAGCTCCTTGAGTCTAGCACTGTAAGGCATGTTTTCTAATCCTTTAATCGTTCTTGGGGCTCTTCTCTGAAACCTCTCCAACTGATCAACCTTGTTCTTGTATTGTAGCCACCAGAACTGGACACAGTATTCCAGCAGTGGTCACACGACTGCCAAGTGCAGAAATGAAATAACCTCTCTCCTCCTACTCAAGATTGTTATGCATCCAAGAACATAAGAACAGCCCTACTGGGTCAGACCAAAGGTCCATCTAGCCCAGTATCCTGTCTTCTGACCGTGGCCAGTGCCAGGTGCCCCAGAGGGAATGAACAGAACAGGTCATCATCAAGTGATCCACCCCCCTGTCGCTCATTCCCAGCCTCTGGCAAACAGAGGCTAGGGACACAATTCCTGCCCATCCTGGCTAATAGCCATTGATGAATCTATCCTCCATGAATTTATCTAGTTCTTTTTTGAACTCTGTTATGGTCTTGGCCTTCACAACATCCTCTGGCAAGGAGTTCCACAGGTTGACTGTGCGTTGTATGAAGAAATACTTCCTTTTATTTGTTTTAAACCTGCTGCCTATTAATTTCACTTGGTGACCCCTAGTACTTGTGTTATGAGAAATAGTAAACAACACTTCCTTATCTACTTTTTCTACACCAGTTATGATTGTATATACCTCAATCATATCTTCCCTTAGCCGTCTCTTTTCCAAGCTGAAAAGTCCCAGTCTTATTAATCTCGCTTCATACAGAAGCCGTTCCATACCCCTAATCATTTTTGTTGCCCTTTTCTGAACCTTTCCCAATTCCAATATATCTTTTTTTGAGATGGGGCGACCAGATCTGCACACAGTATTCAAGATGTGGGCGTACCATGGATTTGTACCAAGGATCTCATTAGCCTTACTGAGAGCACATGTTCAGCTGATTATCCACCCCGAACCCCAAATCTTTTTCAGTCACCATTTCCCAGGATAGAGTCCCCCATCCTGTAAGTGTGGCCTATATTTTTGTTCCTAGATGTATACATTTACATTTAAGTGTATTAAAACGCATCGTGTATGCCTGCGCCCAGCTTACCAAGCAATCCAGAGTGCTCTGTATTGGTGACCTGTTTTCTTTATTATTACCACTCCCGCAATTTTTGTGTCATCTGCAAACTTTATCAGTGCTGATTTGATGTTTTCTTCCAGGTCACTGATAAAAACATTAAATACCACAAGGCCAAGAACAAATCCCTGCAGACCCCACTAGAAACACGCCCACACGCTGATGATTCCCTGTTTACAGTTACATTTTGAGACCTATCCATTCGTCAGCTTTTACTCCGTTAAATGTGTGCTATGTTAATTTTATATCGTTCTAGTTTTTTAATCAAAATGGCGTGCGGTACAAAGTCAAACCCTTACATAAGCCTAAGTATATTACATCAACAGTAGTATTTTCACCAATCAAATTGGTAATCTCATCAAAAAAGGTATCACATCAGTTTGACAGGATCTATTTTTTCCATACACCCATGTTGATTGGCATTAATTATATTACTCTCCTTTAATTCTTTATTAATAGAGTCCTGTATCCGCAGCTGCAATATCTTGCCTAGGATCAGTCAGACTGACAGGGCAATAATTACTTGGCTCAGCCTGCTTACCCTTCGTCTGAGCAAGGACTGCAGGACTGGGCAGTGAGCAGCATGGAGGAGACAGCAAAATATAATCCTTAAAGTTTCTTTTGTGTGGGGGAGGGATGGAGAGCCATGCAACTTCCCCTTTAAGAGTTCCAGTCATGGTGGGGCTGGTGCTCATTAAGCTGCCATGCTAGCTAGTGTTTATTAAGTGGCTGTTCCCTTTTTATTGTCCTATACCCAAGCTAGTGGGGGGAAGGGGAGGATGTACTGGAAACTGTATGGGTCCCATTAGCAAACCACTTCCTTTAATGGGTAGCATCTTGAGCAACTGAGAGCTTTGCTGTTTGGTGGCTTTCCCAGCATTGCCTCCCTACGCTGATGAGTCTGCTAAGCAGAGAAGGGTAGGGCCCTAATCCCATCCCTCGGGGGTAGGACATGCAGCTATCAGACCCTTGGGCCCTGAATGTCCCTGGTTTGAGTCCTGCCAACAGCTGGATTTGAACCCCAAACCTTCAACCCCCACAAGGTGAGTCCACACTTGAGGAGTAAGTCCATTTCCAAAGACTAAATAATAACCTGCCTTTCCCCTGTTCCCTTCCCTCACAAATAAAAATTTGATCCTAGAATCCACCAGTTCTCCCATCTCCCTGTGCTGAGCCTGAGTGTATGAAGTCTGCAGCAGCGTGCCGTGGGGCCTAGGGAAGCTCATTAATTTATCTGGCAGGATAATGTGTTAGGAGGAATTCGGTCTGAGCAGGCGTCGGCTCCTCTCTGCATTGCTGTCCAGGGCAGCCAGCGAGTTATTGAGGCTGGAGCAGCTCTTTAATAAAAGCCACTTGATCCAATACACTTGGAAATGGCTGCTCAGACTCAGGTATTGATGTCATTCCCCTCACGAGAGAGGTACCCCCAAGGAGCCTTCCATCACCACGACCTGATTTTTCTTCTGCTTTATTCCCTCCTCCAACTTCAAGGCCTGGGCTGTTGTCCACTCTTCTTCCAATCTGGGAGGGCTTCCCCTCAGAGCTCATCCCTGCAGCTGCTCAGTAGGGTGGGGGGCACCACATCAGAACGTGGGGCATGTGTAGGGACAAATTCATTATTTTTAACAAACAAATTCAGTCAAATTCAAGTCTTTTTAACAAACTTATGGTTAAAAATGACTCTTTCTGACAGCGTCTCCTTTAAAGAGCATGGCCTGTTTTTTTTTCAAATAATTCTTTTTGCAAGAAGGCTTTGTTCTGCTCTGCTATTGCTATATCTCTATAAAAGGATCTTTTCAGTAAGGGAGAAACTGACTGGTCCCGACTCCTACCATGAGCTCTGCATGGGGCCTGTTGCAATGGATGGGATCTGCACAGGCACTGCACTCCTTGCAGGACTGGGGTCTGATGAGCTCTCCAGGGGTCGGACGGTGCCAATGACAAAGGGCTGATTAATGCATACTATAAACAGAGACAAAGGGTCTTATTTCCTTCAATTACTTGGGGTCTACTTGTAACTCTAGTGGGTGCAGCATTGTCAGACAGGTTAGGATTTTCAGATTGATGGGTGGGGGGGTCTCTCTAAAACCAGTGACCTAAGAGTTAAGTGTGCTCACTGGAATTAATTTGAGCCTGTGTAAGAAGTAAAAGGAGCCTGTTCTTAGCAGATCACGGAGCACACACTGCCTCCTACACAAGGCCGTTTGTTAAACCTTCCCACACAAGACGTGTCTGTATTGTGTGCATGCACATGGGAGAAGGTGTTCTGACACCTAGGGGTGGCCAGCTCTGCTTGGCTCAGAGGAGTTCAGAAAAGAAAGAGAAAGAGGCACAGAAAGGTTTAAGTGACAGAAAGAAATGAGGGTCTGAAAGAAGGGAAGTTGAATTCATGAGTGAGGGTATGAGGAAAAGCAAAGAGCTGCAGGCAGACTAACAAGGTAGCATGTAGCTACACAGGAAAATGCACAGTGAAAAGGTTCAGGCTGGGAACGAGGAAAACTCCTCATGGAATCTGTGTCACAAAAGCTGAGAACTGGGAACTCAATACGTTAGTGAGAGGTAGGATTACCCCTCGATTAGACAGAAAGACATCGCTGCACCTTCATAGGATAACTTGGGCAGCTGATTGTGTCCATTGGTTCCTGCCAGTTCCAATGACCACATATAAAGGGGAACTGCTCACTTCAGTACCTGAGCACCAGGCCAGATTGTGGCTTGAGCTGAGACTTACAGTGTGTCTACACTTCCAAGTGGGGGTGTGATTTCCAGCGCGAGGAGACATACCCGTGCTAGGTCTACTCAAACTAGCACACTAAAAATAGAAGTGTAGCCAAGGCTACTCGCGCTACTGCAGCTACCCTTCTGTTTTTAGCGCACAAGCTCAATCAGAACTGCCTCAGGTATGTCTGCTCGCGCTGGAAATCACACCCCCAGCTTGAAGTGTAGACATACCCTTAGTAGCTAGCCTAGCCAGCCGAGAATACGCTCACTCATAGCTTTAAGCACATGTTCTAGCTGCAATAAACATCCTTGACCCTGAGCCTGCAAACCCCCTTATGGGCATGCTTAACTTTACTTGTGTGAGTGGTGCCACTGAACGCAAGTGAAGCACATGTGTGTGGGCGGGGTTGGGGCCTAAACTTCAGATGCCCATTTCCCGCTAAGACTGACTCTGGAGCAGTAACAGCAGAAAGTGTAAAGAGCCTGAATAACTCTTCTGTAAAGGGGACACTGGGCATTTGCATTTTCTGAAGCTGACTACGTTTTTAAAATGTCCATTTGCTTCAAAACACACGAGCTGACCTGTTTGAATAAAATCCCTTTTATAAGCTGCAAGGGTTTTCCTGCGCCCCTCCTGACGGAGCATTTGAAACTGATTGCCCCCCTGTAAAGGGGAAACAGAGATACTAGCTCTCCCAAACTGCTGTCAAACGCACAAAACAAACACACCTACATAACCCTTTGCTGTGGATCTTCAAGTATTCTATGGGTTGGGTTGATGGTTGTGTGTTTTGTGCTGGCCTGATCCTGAGAGTCAGCAGTATTAACATATAATCCTTCATTTAATAAATATTGGTTACATTCAGTATCTTCAAAATGAACAGAGCTTATGAAAGGTTATGTTGCTCGCACACAAACGTTTATAACTACACACTGCGTGTGCACCCAAACACCAACATACACACACGCCAGCTGACATACATACACCAACATGCACACAAACATACTCACCCATACATAGACACATGCACAAATATACATGTCTGCATGCACCCTACTCAGCTGCGTGCATCATGCGTGTGCACACACACAATCACAGGCATACTTGTTCCTGCATATACACACGAAGTTGGGTGCTGCCTATGCATTCACCTGCATAGCATGCGCATAAGCACATGTGTCCCTGCGCACCTACACATCCAAACATACGCATGGTTTCTGGCTGCATAACCCCAAGTGCACGTCACCCCATTTCTGCTCTCCCCTCTGTCCTATAGAGAGGGCGTCCATCATTGCTATTCTGGGAGAGCCCAGGCCCCAGCCCGGTGCTTTTGTAACACACTCCGACCCAGCCTCTTGAAACAAGACAGCTCTCACCTTCCATTTACCTATAGCCAGAAACTCCTCTTCACCGTCATGTGGCCACAGCTCCTACCATGTGGAGTGGAGGGGAGGCCCATCTCATGGCATTCCCCCCTGCATTGGGGGGGGGGGTTCATTTGGGATTAGACATTCCATTTTAGTGGGCACTCCCACTGACAGCTAGATAACACCCCCCTGCTCTGATGGCATATTCCACCAGGTGGGAAAGGAACCCACTTGCTAGCAATTCAGGATCCCTGCACCCTGGGACACAGGGTAAGAGGGAAATCCTGAGAGGTGCACATGCATCGCCCTCTGACTTGGCCCAGGATTGCTAGGCAAGGTCAAGCAATGTTGGGTGCTGATTGGCTGGGGAGAGGGGAATGGTTTATACAGGCAGCATCCCAGGAGACCCTGCATCAGTCCCAAGGCAGCGAGTCGGTGGGGTGGGTGGGGTGCTGAAGGACCTGGCTGGGTGGAAAGTCACTGGGGTCCTTATGACTGAAACAACAACTTCAGACCATCCCTTTGCTGTTGCTTTGTGCTTTGCATTGGCCGGGGCAGCCCTCTGTTCAATGCATCTACAGTTCTTTCAGTCTCTTTGTGTGTGTTTTTGGCCAGGGTTTCTAATGATGAAATGGCCCCAGAGCTCAGATTTCCAGCCTCTTGCCTCATCCTTTCCTATCTGACTCCAAATCACTAGCAAAGGCGGCTTTCTCCCTCTCACGCACGCAGGTTAAAACCCTGGGCTGTTAGCTGAGGGCATGTGCCTCTAACAGCCCATAATGCACACTACTACCGGCACACACACACACTCAAATGCACACACAAATGCATGCATGACTACACAATCACCCTGTAACACACCTCCACACACATTTTAACCAACACATGACCAAACATGCCCAGTCTAGCATACACACAACTACACACTCACTCTGTAAGACACATTACACACCACACTAACATAAGCACACACAAATATGCATGTTTTAAACAACACATTTGTACACACAGTCTTACACATCAAACACAAATGCACACGTCAACACTCACCCTAAATCACTCACACTAAAACACATCACTATTAATTGTTGTTATTGGTACGAATCACACAACAGACAATACAACACAATACCCCCACCCCTTTAACCCTTGTAATATCTGGCCCTGCTGAGCAGGACAGAAGGAAGAGGGGGAAACGGAGATGGCAGCTTTTGTCTGGGGCGGGTGGGGAGAGGGGAAGCTTCCCAGCTTCTCAGCTTTGGAGCCCAGAACCTATTTTGCAATCCGTGGTTAAAAAATACAAAGCTTAATCATCTCCAGACAACACTCCTGACAAGGAAAGAGGGAAATGCCACGCTGTCCAGGAGCGACGCAGAGCTGCAGCCTGTCTAGACACAGCCTTCCCCTAAATGCCTGCTGATAACTCCTTGGGAAAGCTTTGGCAGAGGTGCGTCATGCATGAGTGTGTGCTGGAAATGAACTCCTCGCCTAGCAGCACAAAACTACAAAGGCGTTAAAGCCTCTAACTAGGAAGTTCTAGGGCTTACGACTGGGTAAATCATTCGTGTCTCTACAGCTGGTTTCGGCAAGAGCAGAATCAGGCCCCTGAATGCTACTAGTATGGTGAGTTGGAAGGGTGGGAGCCCCGGGGGACTAAATCCCTGTAATACTACACCTGGTCATATGCCTGCTGGAGACCTGGCCAGTTACCGCTGGGAGAGTAGCAAAGGGATTGAATTCCTCCCTTTAGCCAGAAGACGTTACTTTCTTTTCCAAGCAACTCTAGCTTGTGGTGCGACATGCAGAGAAGGGATCACTGGTCCTTTAAAAGAGGCGGGGTTCACGCAGGGTCCCCCACAAGAGCCATTATTGGGCAATCTGCTTTACGGGGTTCTCTGAGTGTAAGCCACTGTATGTCAAGCCTGTCCACATGCCCCAAGCATGACCCTTCCTGCCAGCCTCCCCGCCCAGTGTCCACCTCTAGAAGGGATCAGATTAAGGTGCAAGCGGATGGTTTCCCCATCTCCTCCTCCATCAGTCCAAGGACAGGGAGCTAGGACCTTCTGAGTCCAAGCCCAGCTCCAACATTAACATACTATACAAATCATGGTCACATTCTGTGCCTCAGTTTCCCCATCTATATAATGGGGATAACGAAACTGGGGTGTGTGTGTGTGTGTGAGACGAGCTAATGGGAAGTAGATAGAGCTGTGGTTGCAATTTTTTTTGACAGAACAGTTTTCCATAGGAACAAAAGCAGTTTCATCGAAATTGAAACGGTTCACGGGAATGTGTCAATTTTGATTAATTTTGTCATGGGCAACAGTCTAAACAAATAATTCCAGCTTTCTCCTTTCATTTTGATAAGGTAAAAATATTTCCTTCCGACTTTAACATTTCAATTTATTTTGTTTTGCCTTTTATTTGAAATACAACATATGAATATACTATTACACTCTATAGTTCCATATAATATAAAAGTAGAAATAAAATGAATTGAAATGATGACGTCAAAAGGAAGCATTTTCCCTAACTGAAATGACACGATTGCATTGAATCAAAACAATTTGACATTACTGAAGCGAAACGATTCGACGGTCCCGAATTGAAATTCTGCAGAATTTTCATTTTTTGCGAAGTTTCAAAATATCAGCTTTGTGTTCCAGTTCGGAACAATCTCCCCTCCCCCTCCCTGAAATGCTGGAATTTCCCAAGGAGCAGACAGCTGCAGTGGGAAGCACTGCGGGGGGATCTTGCCGGCCCTTCCCTCCTGTTACTGATTTGGTCACATGGGCCAAACCTTTGGCCTGAGATATTGCAATCCTCGATATCTACCAGTGTTTTTACTTTGGTGCACGGATGTGGGGGGAGGGGCAGACAGGGGGGCAGGACAGCTCTGATCTGCCCCTGCGGCCTGAGCATGTTACTCATCATTCCCACGGGCCTGGAGCCGAACTGTCCATCAATCTATCCTCTAACTTGCACAGCTGGCAGCAGGGGAAAGTGACTGGGTATCTCTGGGAGGGAAGAATTCCTTGGATGCAACCAACCTTCTTAGCAAAGAATCCTGCTATGACCAGAGATCTGAGCAGCCCTGGGGTTACTCCAGTGCCCGGGGAAGATCTGGGCTTGGGAGAAGCTCTGTTCCTTGTGTGCTGGGAGGCAGGGAGAGGTGGATGGTAAGGCAGAGATTTAACAGGGGTGTGCCAGCCGTGACCTTATGGAAATGTCAGCCCTGGCAGAGCAACCTGCTGAGCCTCTGCTGCTGCAGTCAGGCTGTGACCTTTCTGGAGCAGCCTCTGCAAGCAGCCGGTGCAGAAGTGCCTGCTGGATCTCTGACTAGATCAGAACAAAGCGACATTTTGGGTGCCAGTAGATGGCACCAGCCTAGCAGCCTCCTGAAATTGCCTTGTTACCCTCAGACCCCATCACCGAGCTCACCCAACAACTCCTAAAGGCACACAGACAGGCACAGAGGCACAAAGCTGGGTGGCAAGACACAGATCTCACACCAGTCTCGATACGCAGCAGCTCCACTGAAGTCAATGGGATTACTCTGGATTTACACAGGAACTGTGCTGCTCGGGCAGCTGCGGCTGGGGGCAGGCAAAGAAGGCTGGACTCTGATCCCTCAAGGATCTAATAGTTTTCTGTCTAGCCCACAGCCCCATACAGTGATTTGCTTTCAGGCAGCTGCCTCCCCGTTGTGTTCTCTAGGAGTTCACTGCAGCCTAATTAGGGGGTGCTAAGTGGGGGTCCAGCCTCAGGGCCCCTCTTCTCCCACATGCTCTAACCAGGGCTGCCCAGAGGATTCAGGGGGCCTGGGGTCTTCGGCGGCGGGGGTTCTTCCGCTCCGGGTCTTCGGGGCACTTCGGTGGCGGGTCCCAGAGCGAGTGAAGGACCCTCTGCCGAATTGCCGCCGAAGACCCGGAGCGGAAGAAGCTCCGGGTCTTCAGCAGTGGGTCCGGGACCTGCCGCCAAAGACCCGCAGAAAACTCTCGTGGGGGCCCGTGAAAACTCTCGTGGGGGCCCCTGCGGGGCCCGGGGCCTGGGGCAAATTGCCCCACTTGCCCCCCGCTCTGGACGGCCCTGGCTCTAACCATGCTGCACAGCAGCTAGAGAGAGCAGCAACCTTTTGCCAGGGTCACCTAGGGTGACCAGACAGCAAATGTGAAAAATCGGGACGGGGTGGGGGGTAATAGGAGCCTATGTAAGAAAAAGTCCCAAAAATCAGGACTGTCCCTATAAAATCGGGACATCTGGTCACCCTAGGGTCACCCAAGCAGGGAGTTGTGGAAACACCTGAACTTGGGAGGAAGCCCGCGCTACTAGCTGGAGGAAAAGCAAGCCGAGCCAGCAGCAGCGGGTCTGGCTGGCTTTGGGGTTCCGTCAGCCTGTGAGCCGGGATCCTGTCAGTCACTGATCCGCAAAGAGCCGCTGGGCAAGTGTGAGCAAGGAGAGGTGCCGGGGCCCCCTAAACATCTTCAGAACAGCCCCTCCCCCTTCCTCCAGAGCACTTGCTTTGCCCGCTGCATGTCTCAGGGGAAAATGGCAGCAACATCTCTGTAACCCAGTGCAGCTCACATGGTCTATATTGGCATCTTCCGCTTGGGGAGGGCAGGGAGCCAGCCTCGGCTGGGGTGTCAACTCACTTTATTTTTCCGCCCTGAAATATATGTGGAGCAAAACACAGCCCAGTGTGACTCGCTGTGCCTTGGGGCAAACTATCGGCCCCGGCCGCTGAGAGCTGCCCTGCGGGGCATTGGCCAGCAGCCCTGGGGGTCAGGAGCACTCTGCTCCCCACTCTCAGAGGGAGCCGGCTGGGCTGGTCACTCAGCCTTTGGAACTGCAGCTCAGGGCAGCAGGTTCATTCACTGCAGGTTCAAACAGTACAGGGGGCTGTCTGGAAACCCTCCCCCCTGGCCCCAGGGCTGCAGATGCTCAGAGACGCAACTCAAGCAATTTCCCCAACTTGCCAGAATCTCTCCATTGTAATCATCAGCCCCACCACCCCATTGAGCTCTGTTATCCCAGACCCCCACCTCCTCGCAGCACTCTACATAGCCGCGGGTGGACAGTGCTGACTGCAAAGCTACGGCCCCTGGTGCAGAATAGAGGAGAGCAGGATGCAGAGCCCTACCTCCATCCACTGGGGAGAGGGGTGTCCTGCCCCACTCAGGCAGGCAGCCCCAATACTGTGTTCCACTGAAACAGACACCACCTGAAGGCTGGACGCTACACAGCAATCCCCACCACCCCCAGCCCGCATGCCTTGAGCCTTTGGGTGTGATCTGAGTGGGAAAAGACACGGGCAGAGCCCCCATTATTTGCTAGAAGGGGGACCCTGGCAGACCCATTCTTGTTTTTCCCCCCTGCCATTCCCCTTCCTCCTGTCCATCTGCTTTGCGCTCTCCTTCCTAGCCAACCTGGGAGAAACTAAGTTGTTGCACAAACGGAGACTGAAATTTCAGCACAGAATAAAGCAAGAGTAGCCAAGCCGGGTGATTGGCTACATTTACAAGGGGAAACCGGTGTCTGGTACAGACTGGTATTCCCATTAGCAGAGAATTTGAGCATGGGGACCATTACAGCTATGGATTTCCTATCGCTAGCCCTCTCTCTCCCCAGAGCTACGGAGATATGATAGATAGACATACAAAGAAATGCAGCCGTGCCAAAATGAATCTCATGCACACACACACTCAGTCCTGCTTCTCTCGGTCTCGGTGTGTACGTACCTATGTTGCGCGGTCATCCGAAGGACTCACTCACACCTGCTGTGCACTAGGCCCCAGCTGGGGAAGAAGGGGGGGTCTCACCTCCACTCTTCAAAATATAACGTGCTACTGGGACCCGGTGCTGCCACTCTGGGATTTTTAAGCAGCTGGCATGGGGGTCTTCGGCGAAAACTCCTTCCACACTGCTCAGAATCTGGAAAACCTTTTTCTTTTACCTTATATGAGCTGAAAAAGGAGGCCAGGCTGCAGACGGCCACATCTGTCAGGGGCGTTGAGGGGAGCCATTGGCTGCGGCCCGATCACGTGGGCCTGCTGCCTTGACCTGCGACAGTTCAGCGGAGTGTTGGTTTTACCCCCTAAGGAAGGAGCGTTTGACAATTTTCATATTTCTTCTAAATTTGGAGATTTCAGACAATGCTGGGAGGCTTGGCTCAGGATGCCAGAGGCCCATGTGGAAGTCATTAAGTCTGAGAGGGAGAGCGAGAGAGCGAGAGAAGGAGGGGAGGTGGGGAAAGAGGGGGAGGAGAGGGAGAGAGGCCTGTGGCCGTTGCCAGCTACATGCCTGGGAACATAAGTGAACTCACTCAGAGAAAGTTGTTTGTAATAACTGACTTCCTCTCCGGCCTCCTGCCCCATATGGGAAAGCAGAGGAGCCCTGAGAACTGTGAGCGGAAGGAATAACTCCTACCTCAGTGGCGACAGGACCCCCTGCTGCTCCAGGAGGGAGCAGAACGCACTGGGGAGCTAAGGGGAAATACTCAGTAACTCGACTTCAAATGCAGCCCCTGCCCATTCCTCATAGCTGGCTGCAGCCCTGATTGCAGGGCAGTGAGGGGAACGGAGATTCTCCCTGGCCTGGCTTAGGGTGTCTTGTGATTCCCATTACTTTGAAAAGCTCCACCTGGTCAAGCTTGAAAAGGGCATTTAGGCATGTGAGCATCTGAGCATGTGAATGACAGAGCCCAACCTGTTCTGGGTGCGTGCTGAGGGGGGCCCTACCAGTCTGACCGAAGCTGAGTTGTTCTTCTCTGGAGCAATAGTGGCTTTCTGCCCAGCAAGGCCCCTGTTGACCCTCCTCAGCCTGTCACCCCTCAAGGAGGTGTGGGACCTTGCATGCAATGCCAGCAGCAATGGGTTGGACACATCACTCTGCCGTTTCAATGCTGACTGCACCACCAACCACTATGGCAAGTGTTCCTCACGAGGGCCCCAAGGTTACGGGTCAGACCCAAGAGGCCTGGCTCTGGGCTTGCAATCCTGGATGTCCAAGGTGAACTATTTTGAGGGTAACCAACACCCCAGAGCGGGAGAGACAGGACTGCTGTCTTGAGGGTGCAGGGTGGAAAGGGGGTTCCCTTTTGCTTTTGGTAGCCTTCCCTTCAATCTTATCTGCCTGGCCCCACAGATACAGTGTCTTCTTCAGGGGATCTTTGAGGAGCCGGCACTCTAGCCCCCAATTCCCCAGGCCACGTTTGCAAATAGCACCCCAGAACCTGACCGTGCCCAGATGTGGAATGCAAGCCCATGTATGGCATGCACCCTTCCCAGAGAATGATTTAATTAGCAACTGCTTGGCAACTCCTGAAAAACACTCAGATTAGAGACACCCCCACTTCTCTGGTCCCTGCATATCTGTCCCTCTGGTTCTCTATTGCTAGAAACATTTGCAGGAATCCAAAGTCATTGTCCTTTGTGTGTGTGTGTGGGGGGGGGGTCATCTACTTTTAATGCGAATCCCCCCAACCCAAATTCCTCAAAGCTATAATCCTGTCTGCAGCATCACAGTCATGTCCACAGCAGTTAACTGTGATGGAGGATCATAAGGCCAAATGAGGAATAAGCAGCTGGAGTAGAAGGAAGACTCCAGATAGTAAACTGGCCTTTCACAGAGCTCGTGCAATGCAAGGCCAGCTTCATTAGCCCATTTCATACACATGGACACTGAGACACAAGCAGTGGAAATGCTTTGGCCTGGAGCCAGGAACAGAGCCCCAGTCGCCTGACTCCCACTCTAACCACTAGACCATGCTGCCTTTCCTAAGGGTTCAAAGATCTCACTTTTATGTAAAGGTCCTTGGCAATAGACAATAATAACAAATGGGGAGCTGAGAACCAGAAGTTATCTAATGGCAGACACGGCTGCTTCTGCCCCATGTTTTTCCAGGTGGTGTCAGTAGCTATTAAAAGCAAAGGTCTGATCTTCAGGGCTCCGAGCAGCCCCAGCTCCCACTCAGGGTCAGCCCAGCAGTGTGTGGGCACAGTTACAAATGCTGCATACGTTCTACGGTGCAGAGGAAGCTACTGACATGCCTGGGAACGTCTATGCACTGCACACAGTAGGAGATAACCCATCACGCTGTGTGCAATGGTCTTGATCAGCTAGGATCCATCCAGGGTTATAGTCCAACTAGGGAGACCCTCTCTGTTCCCCCTTGCTGCCCTCTCCCGCTTTGCTATCACTACAAACTGCTGCTCCAGGGCTATTTCTAGTAAGGGAATGTGAGGCATTAGGAAAGGGTCCTGGCTGGTGTTGCATTTTCCTTGGCAGTTTGGACTTTTTCTTCATGGAATACACTCCTCTAAGCAAGGCAACAGGCTGTAAACAAGTGCCTGCTGGCATGGGGAAGGAGAACATATAAAGAAAACAATGAAGGGGACTGTTCGCACCGTCTCCAGTTCCCTAAGGACCCAGGAGTCCTGTGCAATGCAAGGGGCAGATGGAGAGGAGGCAGACCCTGGAAACAAGGCTGGATTTTCCTCCCATCCTACTGTGAAATACAGAGCTTCCCACTGCTAGCGTGCCAGTGTTCAAACTCCATCTCAGGGTACCAAACCTGATGTGCCACCTCATTCTCTGGAATCATTACCAACTCCTGGAATTGATCCTAATGCTACACCCATCTCCTGGGACATTCAAGGAATGAGGTGCCTGTCTTGACATTGGTTACAGGGTGTGATTCAATCCATACACAGCATCGCGAACTGTACGGTTTCAATGCAATGGGCAGTCGCTCCCATTAGATTCCTCCTTGCTCCTCAAACCAGAACAGAACCTTCCCCCTTCTGCCTTTAAGGAGAGACCACCACCCACTGAGGCATTTCATTTGAATCCTGAAATACGAAGCCCATCTAGTGAGGCTGCTGCAGACAGGCAGAGCTAATGGACGCGCCCCTCCCTCCCGTTAGCCACTGAGGAACCACAGCTCTACCCATCCATGGGTGGCCTAAGTCCGTGCAGCAAGATAGCCATCAGATCTGCCACTGCCACAGAAGCAATTAGCTCCTACCAGCTCTTGCTCTGTCGTTCCCATTGCCCCAACCCCCATCTCCCATCACACAGAGCTGAGCCCATGTGAAATTGGGTTGGAAAGGGATTTGCAGTCCTCCTTGCTTCTGCTGGGCTGGGTCACAGGCCGTGCCCTGCCTCAAGTGCTCATTGCCTGCACTACCAGGCAGCAGGCGCTGTGATGGACACGTTAAAGTGCATTGACAGCCCATTTCCAGTCAAAGTCATACTGCATCAGACTCAAAGCAGAGAAGGTTGGCAGCAGGTAAAGCCAACTCTGCCCATCAGCCTCAGATGAGCTCACTGCTTTAGCCATCATTGTTCTAGAGCGTGGGTTCTCAGCCTGGGGTCGTGACCTCCAAGGGGGTTGTGAACAAGTGGCAAGGGGTTGCATTAACGTTCCTCTCCTGCCCATATTGCTAAATGACAGGGGACCGGGTAGGTTCTGGCTAGATGGGACAGGATCCCAGTCAGGAAAAAGATGGGAAACATCATCCGAGATAAATGGTCCCAAGTATGTCAGTAACACGGCTGAAAGCTGTTTGGGGCTCTTCCGAAGACACTTAAGTATGATAGAGAGAGAGAGAGAGAGAGAGAGAGATGCCTCTAGTACTAATTCTTTATGATTTTTTATGCTCTCTACCCCCATTTTCCTAGCCCTGGCTATTGGTGAACTGCTTTGATCCATTCCTTCTGCCCGTGGCTTTCTGAGTCTATCCACCACATAGAAAGCTCCTCCAGCTTGCAGGCAGTTCTCCTTCCCCTCCCTCCCCTCTGGCTCCTGTACCCACCCTCCACCCACACCCAGCCCCCCAGCCATCTCTTTCACTGACGGGCTGGCTCCGACTGAAACACAAATAAACTCTGCCATTAAACAAACCCTATAATTAGAAACCAGGTTTCCTAAATGAAGTGAAAAATGTAACGTTACCCTCTGTTTGTTCGCTGGATGCTCCAGTCTTGTTCCATGACCCAGAGGGGTCATGCCCCGTGGTTTCTAAGAAGCCTTAATAAGGTAATGTTTAGGAGGTTACTATCTTTACAACTCTTGTCTTATTACAACTCGGTAAGAAAAACATTTGGGGCAAAGCACGCTTCCAAGGAGAGGGTTTGTTTTTTTACTGCTTCACTGAGATGCTGTGGAAGGACCCTTCTTTGCAGAGGGTTCAGTTTCAGTATCTCCACAAAGATGATCGCTGGCTGCCCATTCTCCACTCCATAACCTCTGTCCCCCTGGCTGGCCGTGAAGGCCTGGGTGGTCCCATTTGGCTCTGGACTTCAAGGCCAGCAGTGAGCTGATTCAAAGTAGATTCTTGTACAATTTCCTCCTCCCTCACCTCCAGGACAAAGAGTCCTCTCCACTAGGAATAGGACTGACAACCCCCCTTCCCCCTCCACACACACACACTTTCCACAGAGGCATCGCCATTTGAACTAGGAAATGGGTCCTGGCTGACATGGCTGATCATTAGAGTTGCCAACTCTCCAGGATTGTCCTGGAGTCTCCAGGAATTAAAGACTGATCTTTAATTAAAGATAATGACGCGTGATGAAACCTCCAGGAATTCATCCAACCAAAGTTGGCAACCCTACTGATTATAGATATACCCATGGAGGTCTATCTGGGGACTGGATCCATGACAATCCCTCATTTCCCCTGTATTTTATACATCCATCAATTGAGAGCACAGTGTCCCAGCTCTCAGGCGTGTGCCTTGCAACATCTGTGCTCTGGCCCCTGGCACATTATGCTGCTGTATAAATGGGATATGTCCTGGCTCCCTTCAAAGCAGCATGCTACATCCAATAGTACCCAACTACCTGGTGGAAACATCACTCTCTTCCACATGGGGTTGCGTTACAAGGGAGCTTACAACACCCCCAGCCCCACTATCCCAGGTAGGAAGGCTGCCTGCACGAACCAGCAATTGGGAATGACGCATATGGGCCAACATGCACAGCAAGTCCACCTACCAGACAGGGATCCCCCTGATTGGCTAAGTGGGATCTAGTAGAATGGACTGTAGCGCTCAGGGGATTGGTCAGGCATTAGGAAGGGTTTTTACCTTTAGGTCACCAGCCTATCTCCCTCCCAGCCTGGGAGTGATGGGAAGTCCTTACAATCCAGTGTCCCTATGAGAAACGGGTTGGCGGGTCTTGATCCAGTCTCTAGTGGGAAACTCACACAAACGGCCATCCCAGTTAGCATTCTGGCTGCAGTCAGAACAGGAAGGCCAAGGGCTGAATGGGCCACTAAGGCCAAGCCATGTGCTCACCTCTGGAGTGTGACTGCTTCCTGGTAGAGGTGTGTTGCCAAGGAAGGATGGGGAAAGCTGGCCTTGCCGCACCTCTTCTGCGACTCAGCAGAGGACTCCAGTCTCCAGTGTTGTCAGCCCAGCACCCTGCCCCAGGACTACAGTCAATAACAATGTAAAACAAAAGAGAAGGCCCCCTGCTCCCAGCACACGCCGGTGAGTTAGCAGACACAAGCCAGATGGAAGGCCTTTGTTCAAGGCGCCCAGGCAAGCTCCTCTAGGAGAGGATAAGCAGGCGTAGGACAAGGTGCGTGTGTGCTCTGAACTTTGCTGTACTTCAGACAAGGAGCACAGACACTGATAACAAAACTCCCTCTCCAGTAACTCCAAGTTAATGTACAAACACACTGCATTTACAGCCTTTTAATCTGCGACATGACATCAGACAGGGACTGTTCAGAGATAGCCTGGGGTTTCTCAGCCCATATATTATTAAATGCAACAGAAGGCAGAACCTGGCTTCCTTGTTCCTCAATTGCATGTGCTGTCTAGATTACACTTGTGACGGCTGGAATGATTAATGTGCATGCCAGGGTCAGCACTGCTCTGAAGGGTCATGCTCAGAACATGCCTGGGGTAGGTTTTCAGCCCATTTTGCTCTCTGCAGCTCTGATCATGGGGTTTGCAAATAAATGTTCCTGTTTCTCCATGGCCCAGGGGATAGGCAGTGGGGTGGGAGGCCTTTCACCTTGAGGTCTCTTCAAATCCAGTCCAGACTGATAAGTGACCAAAAGTTGTCACTGGAAGGTGGCTACTCAATAGCTGCTCTACGGGGGTGTGAGAGTCTCAGGCCATTTCCCAGACCACAGTTAACACCCTTGGTAGGGTGATCAGATGTCCTGAATTTATAGGGACAGTCCTGATTTTTGGGACTTTTTCTTATATAGGCTCCTATTACCCTCCACCCCCGTCCCGATTTTTCACATTTGCTGTCTGGTCACCCTAACCCTGGGTGACTATCTCAGTGGAAGGCTGGGACCTGCCAGGATGCCAGCGAGGTAACCTCTGGGGTGAGAGAGGCTTTCAGTCTCCATGGCCTCATCCATCCTAGGCCTCTCGGCTGAGAATGATATCAAAGCTGCTAACTGTGGCAGCCACCTCCTCTCCACAGGGCCGGTGCTACCATTTAGGCAAACTAGGCAGTTGCCTAGGGTGCCAAGATTTGGGGGTGCCAAAAAGCGGTGCCCCCAATTTTTTTTTACATCGTTCCTACGCCCCCTCCCTGAGCGCGCAGTCGCCGCTCCACTTCTCCCGCCTCCCAGGCTTGCAGCGCCAATCAGCTGTGTGGCGCCACAAGCCTGGGAGGGGAGGAGAATTAGAGCGGGGGCGGCGTGCTCAGGGAGGAGGCGGAGCAGAGGTGAGCTGGGGTGGGGAGCTGCCGCACGGTTCCCCGGGGAGGGGGCAAGCTGCCACGGGGGGGGCGCCTCAGGGCAGAGGGGGGGCAAGCTGCCACGGGGGGGTGCCTCAGGGCAAAGGGGAGGCGGGGAGCTGCTGCAGGGCTGGGGGAGGGGGGTGCAAGGTGGAAGTTTCGCCTAGGGCACGAAACTTCCTTGCACCGGCCCTGCCTCTCCATTAGGACTAGGACTGAGCCCCCCACCTCTTTCCACAGAGGCATCGCCATTTGAACTAGCTTCGAACCAGTGACTCTAGCTGTGACAGCTTCTTTATGCTATTCCCAATCCCTTAGGCCATCAGCCCTCACCCTGCCATGCCTGTCAGGAGGTAAAACATTTACTACTGCGCAGGAAAGCACTGCCCAGCTGCTTGAGCAGGTGAGCCTCACACACAGCTCTCTACAAGGAGGGAAGCTTGAGCTGGGGACAACTAGCCACCAAAGAGAGTTGTAAACGCTTGGGGGGTAGGGAACTGCTTAGCCGCCCACACCCCTCAAATGGGCAATCAGAGTTGAAGCCTTGGTCTTTTCTGCCCTGGGAAATGATTTACTTGGGCTTCTGCCCACAAGCAAAAATCCCCACAAGAAACCCCCTCAATGATGCCTTTTATCACCAACTCTGAAGGAACTGATGGCCTGGAAGAGATTCCAGCTCCTTCTGGCCCTGTCTCCGCCAAGTGGGAGATCAGGCTGTATGGATCAGCTGGCAGCAGGTGCCGAAATGGCAGTGTGTAAATGCATATGGCACTCTTAGGACATGGCTGGCAGTCAGGAGAGAACATGCTGTGCCTGGAGGGGAGTGAGGGGGAAATATCCCCAACACAAAATCAAACGGAGCCAATTCTAATGGCTGCTTCTTGAAGTGGCTAGTGTGCTCCTGCAGAGACTGCAGGGATGGACACCGGAAGACCAGGCATGATCAAAACTGGCCCAGGCATGGTCGAAGAGGGCAGCTGCGAAACAGTGCCATCTAATGCTTTGACGTGGTTGGGCACAGATTAACTCAGGGCCATTAGCTGTGAAGTGCTTGCCAAGGGGTTGTGTGATTTGTTTGGCAGGAGAAGGCTTAAAGAAGAGTTTAACAATCCATCTCAAAAATCCCCATGGGACAACTTAATGGTTTGAAGTGAGAGCCAGGTACTGGCTCAGAAGTAAATGTTAGGATGTCTGCAGGCCATAAAACCCTCCAGCAGCTGGAGCCTTGGCTGGTGTTGCTCAGGGCGCTGCTCCATTCCTCTAGGCAGACACAGGACCAATTAGGGAATGGTTTGGAGTCTTAATTTAGAATGGCATCCTGGCTGGCTGCATGGACAGCGCCGCTGGCGGGTAGTGGAGACACGGGCAGCAGCCAGGCCTAGATGGGAGCACGATAGAAGGGGGCTGTAGGGAGAAGCGGGTGAAAGTATCTGCCCACCCTGTACCTGTCTGTCCGGAGCAGCAGCCAGTTGTGGGAGCTGCAAGGCAGAGTGACACTGAAGGGAAGTGTAGGAGGGCCATGGGTGCTAGTGACCAAGAGTCACTACCATTTGGTAGCTGTTTGTGGCCACCATGTAATGATCTGGGGAGGGGTGGGGGTGTCTCACTTCTGCCTTGATGACAGGTGCCAACGTCCAATAACCCTGTCGAGCTGGAGCTAACTGGCCTCCATTTGGCAATCGCAGCAAAGACCCATGATTCCAAATGAGCCCTGGAAACGGAACTGCACGCTGCCGGTCTTTCTATAGCAGGAGGGTGGGCAACTTGCACTCCTGTCCTGCTGCCCAGACTGTGCCTCTTCTGGAGCTACAGAGACGCGTTATCAGCCGGTGCCTCTGGTCTGGTGATCTCGAGATGGGGCGGTTTGATGTGCACACGCTGGCCAGAGACATCAAAGACTGCAGAGCAGAATCAAGCTTAGCTGCAGTGCATTCCCAGACAGGGCACGTGTGTGTGTGTGTGGCTGCATTGCGTGGCTGCTCTGGACACGTGTATATGTGTGGCTGCTATGGACACGCACGTGTGTGTGTGGCTGCTATGGGCATGCGTGTGTGGCTGCATTGCGTGGCTGCTCTGGACACGTGTATATGTGTGGCTGCTATGGACACGCACGTGTGTGTGTGGCTGCTATGGGCATGCGTGTGTGTGCGTGCGTGGCTGCTACAGACACGCATGTGTGTGTGGTCGCAGCGCACAGGTGTAAAGTACAAACGCATGCCGCACACCGCCAGAGCTGCCAAGCTGCAGTGCATATGGCTGCATGGCTGTATTGCTAGGAGTCCCTGGCTGCAGAGCTACCCTGCCAATGTGCCCTGTGCTGTTTGGCTTGTTTTAATGTAGCTGACTGTGCTTCCGTCCCTCTGTGAAGCAGGGGGAGGGGCTGCACCTCAGCCATTAGCCTGGCCCCGCTCACTTTCTTTCCCAAGAACAGACAGGCACTTTGCCTCCTTCCCTTCTGTCTTTGGACACTTCTGTAAGGGGAAAATGGCTGTGCAGCCTGGACTGCACCTACCTTGTTCAGCTCCCCCACGCCCTAGGCCTGACGTGGTGGCAGTGGCCGTGTAGCTGGGGCCTCTGCGTGGGTCTCTCGGGAAGATCAAAAGCAAGGCAGAGCACTCAGGGCCCTGCTGCCCTCCTGCATTTCCACAGCTGCAGCTGATTATTGCTGGGAATCCTGTAACCCGTTACTCCTGGAACATCAAACTTGGGCTTTGAAAGGAAACAAAAAACAGAGGTGGAAAGGCCTGCAGCTCTCCCTGCCCCCATCCAGAGAGAGCGCGGCAGGGAATCGAAGCGCAAAGCCCCAAGCAGCCTGGGTGAAGCTGATTCAAGGGGGTCTAACAGAAACTCCAGGCACCTCAGATGGGCAGGTTCCCAGGGACCTGGCCTTTGGGAAGGAGCTGGAACTTCCTCAGGGAAAATATGCTGATGGTGCCAGAGCTTGGATAGTCTCTTTGGGTCTCTCCTCAATTCGTGCTCTCTGCGCAAACAGCCTGAGCTGGAAGGGCTGCCAGGCCAGGGATCACCCTTAAAGCACCCAGAATCACTTGCCCTGATCATGTCTCCCTCGGGGAGGCTGGTTCTCAGATGGGCTCAGGTCAGAGGCCCTCTCTCTCTGGGCCCAATGTCTGTCTGTGCTGGGTTCAGGGGGTCATTTCCTCAGGCCCTTTCTTCCTCCTCCAGTTAGCAGACATCCAGCTGTCATGGCCCCCTCGTGGGAAGCTCTTGTAGGTCCAGGAGCAGCAGCAGCAATCCCAGCTGCGCCTTCCTCTGTGGGTCTATCAACACTGCGGCTGGGAGCGAGCCGCCCAGCCTGGGGAAGACAGACTTGCACCTGCGAGACTCCAGTAACCGTGCCAAAAATAGCAGTGTAGACATCAGTGCAGTGATGGAGGCTTGAGCTAGCCACCTGAACTCAGACCCACCCGATCCCTGGGTCCCAGCTCGAGTGGCTAGTCAGAGCCTCAGTCACATCCACACTGCTATTTTTAGCCCGCTAGCTTGAGCTCTGCTAGTGCAAGTCAGTCTACGTGGGCTTGGACGTTTGCTCCAAGCTGCAATGTAGACATAGACCATGTGGCCTGGGGGCTAGGCTTCTCTTCTGTAGCCATCTTGGCCACCTCCACGTTGGCTTTGAGCTTGAGGGCTCTCTAGGACTGTCCTTCCAATGAGCTCTCCAGGCTTCGCCCCTAGCCACATGAACTACAGACTGGTCTTGGGCCAGTAGGGCCCATCCGTGGGTGTATCAGTCTGACGATGCCCGGGTGCCGAGGCAAAGGACACATTGGTCAGCTAGGGATCCCTACAGGTGACATGTGGGTTGCCCCAATTGCAGGCACCCAACCCTAGCAATGGGAAGGGTATGAAACCCATGATCCTAAGCCCAGGTGGACAGCCTTTCTTTGGCAGCTGCTCACAGCCGGGGGGAGGGAGGGCTGTGGGAAGGAGGAAGGAAGCTGCTAGGGTGATCTAGGAACAGGAGTCCAAGCAGGTTTTTTCCACCAGGTGCTCGGTATCAAAACGCACCAAGAGGAGGAAACAAAGAGGCAGAACAAAGCGAGTGCAGTGGGAAACCTGTGCATCTGGAACTCGTAACAGGCGACGTGCTGTAAACTCTGCCCTGGTGATAAATGCACTGGAGCAGTGGCGGCAGGATGTGCTGGAAGCCCTGGCGCCATTGGCCCTGCTCTGCTGACATGCTGTTTATTGACAACGGAGATCATTTTTCTTCCTTGGGTTCTGAAAGCCTCCTCCCCTGGGCCTGTGTGATTGCATTGCCGGGCGTGCGCTGGAATGGGTCAGGGCTGAGATCTGAGGGGGTTGGAGGAAGCTTGAAGTAGAACAGAGATGGTGCATTTCGACTCACCCCATAGGATGGCTCTCAACTTGGCTGTTATCTAGTGTCTTTTGTCCAAGGATCTCAAGGCAATTCACAAACATTCATAAGCACGAGGTCAAACCTCACATCTCTCCTGTGAAATAAGCCAAATTTCCAGATAGGCAGAAGCAGTAACATCCCAATTGCACAGAAGCAAATTAGACCACAGGGAGGTTTAGTAATTAGGCCAAGATCATACAGCAAGTTAGTGGCAGAGACAGAACGGGAACCCAGGAGTCCTGGAACCCAAGCCCCCTGTGCTAGTTGCTAGGCACGCTATCTCCTTAAAAGGGCATCACACACTCAGCGACTACAGTATGTTTAAAGCTCTGCTACTCAAAGTTTGTGCATTAACTAAACAGCAACAACATTAAGGCCAAAGATAAAGTGATACTAAAATCCAATGGAAATCGCATGGGAAAAGCCTTCCTGTTGTGGGTGGGAACCACTGGGGAATGCAGCTGTAGGCAACGGGACTTGAACCCCTACCCCATTGCACTGACGAATGCCATGGGGAGGGCACAGAGAGGGCACTGACCTCGACCAAGTGCCAGTAACAAATTCCTGGCTCCCCCTCCAGACGGGACATGTCTCTGTGTTTATGTAACTCAAGGAGTCGGCAGAATTAAGCGCTTTGCCTTTTTCCCTTTTTTGAGAACAGGGAGTTTAATTCCCACCAAACAATGTTCTTGTCCAACAAGCTTAAAATAAGCTCTGTTGGCCAGGGCTTCTCGCGAGTGCTAGCACGTCAAGCAGCAGTTTGTGCAAATATGGACTTGAGCAAAGAGCCCCAAGGCTACGCGGGCTAGGCCAGCTAGTACCTGCTGGGGGAGGATGGTCAGGCAATGACTGGGACAGCTGAAAAGTCTCTGCAATGCCCCAGGTCTTCCTCCTCCCCACCCAGCCGGCTGCTCCTTTCATGGAGTGGGATTCGCTCCGGTGGATGCTGCTGTTAGATGAAACATATGTGGGGGGTCTGATGGATGGAAAATGTTATTCATGGAGCAGATGCGGGGGCCTCTCAGCTCCTGCACTGGTATAGGTGAGAGCAGGGCTAGGCACCTTGTCTGTTAGCCCTCTCTCATTTCTCTTCTTGTGCACTGGGAGGTTTGCTCCTTCCCCCAGTTTAGTCCTTTAACCTGCAATTACAAGTTCAAAGCCCAGAGGGGACTGACTGAGCCTTCAGTTTGCCAAAACAGAGGAGACAATTGCAGTTTACTGTCGGAGGGTCTCAAAAAACACAAGGTCCTGGTCCTTGCTGCGGGCACGAACGATCCCAGCACACGTCTCCCAAGGGTGGGGAGGGAGGGTGTGCCCTGATTGCCTGGCTAAAGCTGGTGCACTGGCTGATCCCCTCATCCCCAAAGCATGAGTAAGAACATAAGAATGGCCATACTGGGTCAGACCAAAGGTCCATCTAGCCCAGTATCCTGTCTTCCGACAGTGGCCAATGCCAGGTGCCCCAGAGGGAATGCACAGAAGAGGTAATCATCAAGTGATCCATCCCCTGTCGCCCATTCCCAGCTTCTGGCAAACAGAGGCTAGGGACACCATATGTGTTTCTGCGCACTGGGTGCATAGCACTTTGGGCTCCTTTGGCGTGAATGGCCCGTTCAGATTGAGAGGCGGCTGGATTCAGATCCTCTCTCTCCCACAGCCCCCTGCCAAACGACCACCCCACAAGTCTCTCCACCCAATCTATGTCCAGCTGCTCTCTGAATTCTAGTTCTCCTGAGACTCCACACCTACAGCTTACACGCTTTTCTCAGGAATACCCTGGCCAGTTCCTTCCCGATCAGCCATCACAATGGTACGTTGCCTTCCTACCAGGGGTGCTGGAACAATTTGTATAGTGGGGGTGCTGGGAGCCATTGAACCAAACTGTAAACCCTGTATATGATGAAAACCACTTAAAGCCAGGGGGTGTGGCAGCCCCCCCAGCACCCGTACGTCCAGCACCTATGCTTCCTACTCCCATTGACTGAGATTTAATGTTGGAGTCTTAGAACGGCATGTGGAACTCTGGTCTCTGCATGCAGAGCTGCATTAACTGCCCCTGGATTCTCAGTTGGTGCATGTGTACCACAGACACTGTGCACATAACTGCACATGCAAATTACACCCAAGTATTTTTGCCCATGCAGTTCCGAAAATCTGGGCCTTCCTCACTAATACTAATCATCCTGCTGCCTGGTGGGCACTGGCCGGTCTCACCAACGCCATCTGCCTCCCCCTGGGTTGGCCTTCACCCCCACTGCACCGGCTATGGCCCCATAAAGGTACCTCTGGTCTGCAGAGGTGTCAGCACTTTCTCCTTTGGGTGAACCCCCCAGCTAGAACAGAGAGTCCCCAAAGGCCAAAGCCACTATGACACCCACTATTGATGGAGTCATCAGAGGCAGAGTTTCCCTTTCCTAGCAGGATCAAGGCTTCTGCTACCCTGTGAGGCTGAGCAGAGGAGGCCGGGCCCAGCTCAGGGGACAGGCCTGAGAGGAGATTTGGATCTGCATGTCCCCTGAGTTATGCGATGTTCAGACCTGGGGGCCTGATTTGGGCCCCTCCCTAGCCTTGAGGGATGGTGACTTTTACCTTTCCATTGTCACATATCCTCTCAGGCTAGGCTGTCCTCAGAACTCACTAGCTAAGCAAGGGGCAGGGGAAAAGGCCAGGGTGTTTTGTGTATGAGATGGAGTGGAAACCTAGTGCCCTGGGCAAAGACAACATTTACATCCCACCTTCCTAAAATCCTCACCTGCAGTTTCAAGTTATTCCTCACTTCCCCTCCTCAAAATGGCCATTACTGATGGAAAATGGCTGCTGCATCCTACCCTAGGGATGGCTGCATGGTAGTGGGGGGCAAGTGATTCCTGTAGACACCATTTGTAAAGTGCTTTGGGATCCTCCAGGAGAAAAAGCACAATGTGTGTGTGAAATTATTAGTTTGTTAATCACAGACCTGAAACAAACCCTTTCTACAGAACTAGAACCCAGATGTGGATCTCACCCTGGACTGTCATTAAATTAAGCGACAAATAGCACAGGCAATATGCAAATTGGGTTACAGGATTGGAGACGCACACTTGACTTTCTTTCTTCACCTCTCCTCTTTCGTCATTAAAATTCTCGAGGTTGGTTCTTTGTTTTCAGAAGGGTCATTTTAGCTGATTTCCATGGGGACCCCTAGTTTATCTGATTTCCAAGGGAACCTCAAAGGCAGCACCAGCTTTTCCCCAGGCTGGGGGGAGGGGAAGGCACATGGAAAGTCAATAGGAATGGGTGGAAACTAGGAAACCACAGTAGTGGGTGATGATGGGGACAAGTTTATGTAAACAAATTAAAACAAACAAGAGCTTTGGCCGGGATCTTACTCCCCAGCTTCGGGGCACACACTGGCTTGGTCTACACTAGGACTTTAATTCGGATTTAGCTGCCTTAATCCGAATTAACCCTTCACCCGTCCACACTACAGAGCCAGTTAATTCGAATTAAAGGGCCCTTTAAATCGATTTCTGTACTCCACCTCGACGAACGGAGTAGAGCCTAAATCGATTTTGTTAATTCGAATTAGGGTTAGTGTGGACGCACACCACCGAATTACTGTATTTAAGTTAATGGGGTAGTGTGGCCGCACACCACCGAATTAATGTGGTTTAAAACCGAATTAAGGTGCTTAGTGTGGCCGCGCACAATCGAATTTATACAACCTGTTTCCCAAATTCGAATGATCTAAATTCGGATTAATCCTGTAGTGTAGACATACCCACTGATCTCTAACTATTGGGTAGAAGGAAACTTTCCAGGGGGGTATATTACCCCATAACCGCCCTCTCTAGGTTTGTTTCTCTGAAGGAGCTGGTGCTGGCTGCTCTTGGAGACAGGATACTGGGCTAGATGGACCTCAGGTCTGACCCAGTCTGGCAGTTCCTGAGAGCGATGGAGCGTGCGGCAGGACAAGGGCGGCTAAGCACGGCCTGGGAGAGTAACTGCCAGGAGTCTGGTGGCACCTCCAGAACGCTGAGTGGGCAACAGGCACTGTCAGGTCTCAGCAAAACTTTGCAAAGCTGAATTCTCCCGGTCCGTGGCCTCTTTGCTCTGGTTGTAGGGCTGTGGGGCAGTGGCGCTGCATGGCAGAAGTGGGTTCCCTTCTAGAACGCAGTGGGGGAGCAGCCCTGTGAGTCCATCCCGCCCATCTCCTTGCTGGGGCTGGGCTCAGCCCCGCTGCCCCCTCACCCATGCCTTTTAAACATCACCCTGGGGTTTCCACCACTTTTCCCTGCAGACTCTGGGCCAAATTTGGTCCTGGGATAAGCAGTGATGACTCCACCTGAGTTTCACCTGCTTACAGCAGGCCTACACTTGGCCCATTCCTCTACACTGCTGCTCTCGCTCGCTCGGGTGCAGAGAGCAGCAGCCAGCCCAGCCCAGCAGTGCCAAAGACGAAGCCCTGGCTGGAGAACGGTCCCTCCCGCAGAGCTAGGCTTTGGCCGCGGCCAGGCGAAATGGCCCCTTTTCTTCTTTAAGGAGAGTGGGAGAAACCACCAGCCCAGCTTATCAAATTTGGCCATGTCTGAAAAGCCCTCATTTCCTTTTCACCAAAAAAGATCAAAACCGGGTAATTGGCTCCCAGTGCAGATGCCTCTGAGCCTCTCTCATGTGTAAACAGCATTTCCAAGTGTTGATACAATCCAGACTGCTGCCGCTGCAAAAGCATCCCAAGTATTCCCAAGGCGCAGATGACCGCAGAATGGCTGCAGGCTCTGGGACTGCTGTAGGAACTTGCCCTGGGCAATGGGGTGAGGAGCCTGTGCCCCGATGTGATCCCAAGGTGCCAGCGGTGGGTCCCTTCTGGTGGGGCCTATTCAAACACTTCCTCCTCCAGCGGTGTGGGACAGGGATGGTGGCCGGAGGTCTGGGATCATATGCTGGAGCCTCTCTAGGGGCTAGTCCCACAAGCATCCGGGTGTTAAGAGACAGGATGCACTTGGAGCCATATCCCTGAGTGTGCTACAGCCCCGGGGGACCGTTTCCTCGGTGACCTTCCTGCAGCATCCCCTATTGGTAGATACCTAGTGCTAACACCTGGTTGACATGTCACCAGCTGATGACCAGGAACAGCTGCCAGCCTTTGAGCTAGATAAGGGTTTGAGCCCCCGATTTCGCAGCACTCCAGATTGAGGCGTGTTTGGGTTCAGGCATCTGTCTCAGCCCATTAGAGGCAGAGGGGCCCGCTACAAAGTCTGGCTCTGATTTGAGTTCAGACTCTAGCGTTTGGGGGCATTTGATATGGGACCCAGCTCTGTATTAACAGTCCCCTCTGCTCTTGTGCGCCTTGCAATAAGAGAGACTACGCAGCAGTGCCCTGGCTGGCTCTAGCCCTCCTTGAGTACGGAGAAAAGCTTGAACACGTGACCTGAGTGCAGCTCAGGAACTGGAAGGCAAAGAAAAAGAACAACGTGTTGCTTTGATAAAATCTCCTGACTCCTAGAACGCTTAGGGCTGGTCATGCTGGGAGAGTCCCTTGTAGCCCAAAGGCTGCAGCCTGTGTTTTGGGAGCAGGCTATCTGGGTTCCAGCCCTGCAGTTGCTACAAGGTTTGAAGCAGTCCGGGTCTGCAGCAAAGTGACAGGGAGCTCAATTCTGTCCAGGTCCACTTGGAGCTGGGAAAGTGCTGGGGTGAAAGGTGCTTGAGGCACATCAGCTCTTGCTTATCATGAGGGGTGTGGGTGAGAAGGGAAGGAGGGAGAAGGGAAACCCCAAGGGACAGAGAAGAAGCCCACCTCTGCTCTCCAGCATCCACGCTAGGCTGAGGGAGAGGGCTGGCGATGATCGCCAGCGGGTGTCAAACCATTTGGCTTTAGGACAACACCATCTTGTGGCAAAACCCAGACATGACAACTGCGCACAGCTGTAGCTCTGCTGGAAACCAGACCCAGGCTCGTAGAGGGAAAGAGAACCTGCCCCACCCCAGGGTACAGATTCAGACCCTAATTCCTGGCCTGGCGGGAGCCGTGGTGGAAGGGACTCCTGGTCACGCTGCACCGCACGGCAGAGCACAGTGCAGAGACTGATACAATTGTCATGAACATACAACCAACCAAGCCAGTTCCTCCTGAAAAGGGCTGTGAAGACTTTTCACTGAGTCACGCAGCCAAGGGGGTGCTCCCGCTCCCTGTGGTTAGCATTAGACATTTATCTATCATCATCCAGCATTAAACTCACCGAGGAAGATACAGGGCAGCTTTCCTTACTCTCTGTCCTGAGGCCCCCGGGGACCCCACTTCTGCCTTGCTTGTTCCCCTGCAAACAGACCGGCACGACTCTGGAGGGCTCCAGCCCTTATGCACCATGAGCGTGTGTTTGTGTGCTGCCACAGCCACAACGGCCCAGAGCACCGCACGGGTGCTGCTTACCGGCAACTCCAAAGCCAGCCCTGCTTCTGGGTGCACAGGCAGGCTTCTGCTGTGCCTTACAAACACCTGCATTTCGTCGGGCGGATCCACTCCATTGTCTGCAAAGCCCTGGGGGAAGGGCAGGGAGGTTTTCAGAGAAGCCACTGATATGTGTGGTGGAAATGAACAACGTCACTTAGCCACTTCTCTGCCTCAACTGACCTGAGCTGGAAAGGCTGGAAGGCCTGGAGCCAGCTCTCTGCACCTCTCATCAGTCAGCCCAGGGGGCACCGTACCTCTGGGCAGGAACACTGGGGCTGCTCTGGGACCTCTGCTCATCAGAGGAGGAAAGCAGCTGGCTGGCCAAGCTCCCGAGCTGTGTCATGCACCAGGAGCCATCTCTCCAGGCCTGTCCCTTTAGGGCATATACAATACTGTGCCATTAGCAGGGCAGCTGGGACTGAGCTGTGACCCCCTCCCCCCCCCATCTCTCACACAGGCCACCAAACAGCTTCCAGATGAGACCTTCCACTAGCTACTCATCAGCTGAATCCAAACCCTCGGCCTAGAGAGGAGCCTCCACATCCCGGGAAGGGGGGCCATGACTGCAGTGTCCAGAGCCAGGACTAGAACTCAGGGCCCCTGCGCCCTGCCACTGCCCTACCCAGCCTGCACAACGCACACCACAGCCTCTCTGCATGGCACATCTACCCTTTCCAAAGCGCTCCCAGGGGACTTTGCCTTCAGCCTGGCCCGGTGCTGGGGCTGCAGGTATTTAAGCAAACACAGCCCGTAAGCTCATGCTGTCAGCAAGGTGCACGTGGGCCATGGGGAGCCCACGTTCCGCCTGCAGCACCAGACAACACCAGCCATTGTCCCTCTGTCAACACCCGTGCTGGCACCTGGGGGAAGCTCATTGTGCTGCCAGACCCACCCCCAGGCACTGCAGAGATTAGGGGCTGATGCTTTCCTTTTTAAATCGCCTGGCTCATCCTGTTCCCGTCACACTGCGGCCAGGAGTCTGCGAGTCGCCCTCTGCCATGGACTGGGCTCCATCCCTGGTAGGTGCCTGGGCTGCTTTCACTAAACTTGGTGCTTTTTATTTACGCTCTGTTTATTAAGAGCTGGGTGGGTTTGTTTGCTTTGGAAACAGGCGCTCTGCCTGGATGAGTTATTGCTCCCCACGCCTGGCATAGCTGGGACAAAACAGCCACAGAGCCTGTGGGCTGCAGAGATTCCAGTGCAAAGGGGCCAGCGCGATAGCTCCTGCCTGGAGAACGACTTGCATTTAGAGAGCTCCTTTCAGCCCCAAGGATCCCAAGCACTCCGCACATGTAGGAATCATGGCACTCAGCAATGAAATGCAGCCACCTCTGGGGTGGGGCATGGCAGCTGTTTATCTGGGCACAATGTCACGCCCCATGAGTTTAGGACAGGGAGTGAAGAAGATTCCTGTGTCCAGTTGCAACTGGGGACTATATGTAGAAACGGTGGCTTTGTTTGCTGTTGGGAAGCTTGCCCTGCCCTTTAAGGATGGAGCAGGCTCCTGCAGGAAGAAGTGTGAGAGACATTGCCAGAGAGCCCTGCCCTATGACTGGGCCAGAGACAGGAAGGGAGGGAGCAGAGGTGAATGGCCAAAGGGCAAAGCACTGGCTCACAACAGGCAGAGGAGAGACAACTCAGGTCATGTACTGTGCCAGGAGAATGGCATCTTTACAGGGTAGGTACCTCAGTAGCCCAGTTCCTGGGGGCTCAGGTACGCTGGCAGCCCCCTGACACCACAGGGAACAACCACGGAATGGAGTGCGGGGGAGACAAGGGGTCATAGTGGGAGGAAATCCAGGAGGGTTTCGCTAATGATTACATTATTCAGTATTTCTGCTCTAACGCACCTTTCAGTCCAAATGGTCTGCAAGCCCCTACACACATGCAAGTTCCCTACACACATGCAGCCACCTCTGGGGTGGGGGGCACACAAATAGTCCACCCAACAAAGCACAGCAGTAAGCTGGGGAGGGGAAGAGCATTTTAGTCAAGGGGTGGGGGGAATGGACATACCTTCTCCTAGCGTGGCTATAACACCCATACACAACAAACAGGGGCTGGGGGGCTAGCACTGAAGACACAGGAAGCTGCATACCTCCGAGAGATGAGGGCTCAGTCAGTCTCCCCTGGGGGTGCGGGCACTGTCCCTATCAGGGTTTGCAGGAGTATCCCAGGCTAAGCCTCCACTCAGAACACCGCAGTGGCACAGCGCTTCAGCAATGGGAGGGGTTCTCCCGGAGCAAATCCACCTCCCCCCCAGGGGGTAGCTAGGTCAACAGAAGACTCATCCATCAATCTAGTGCTGGCTACACCGGGACTTAGGTTGGTTTAACTACGTCGCTCGGGGTGTGGATCCTTCACACTCTTGAGTCATCTAGCTGAGTTGATCTAATGTTCTGCTGTAGCCCTGACAGGTACAACACCCAGAATCCCCCTCCCCACTTTTCATGACGACAAGCGGCCCGCTAGAGATGGCATCAGGGTGGGAATTGCAGATGTGCACCACACATCCCTGTGTCACTACCAGCCTTTGGCACGGCAGGGCATTCACCACTGACTTGCCGTGGGGGGTTTACCCTTTTGCATTTCACCAGTGAAGCTAGACTGGCCACTGTCTCTCCATAATCATTTCCTCCTCCAGGTCTCTGCCATGCCAGCCCTGCAAACGGTGGCTAAGGAAACAAACAGACCAAAGCTCTGTTTGCATTAGTCTTAGGGGAAAAACAGAGAGAAATCCCCATTAATAAACCGACCCGACATGGGGGCTAGTCCCCTCCCCCCAGCCTGTCCAGCTCACTAGGGAGTTTGTCCTGACTTTCTGCAAACGGCCTCCCCCCTCCATCATTTCAACACTCAGGGCACTTGCAACAAGCAGCTATTCAGCCAGCCTAGCTTTGGAACTGCCATCATGGTGCTCTCCCCACTAGCACGCTGGAAACGCTGCCAGCTGCTGGCAATTAGGAGCAAGGCTGAGCCAGTCAGCTGCCCCATGTACCCAGCCAGCATAGGGGGCACCTGAGGTTGCCACCTGACAGGATGTGCCTACAGGAAACACCACCCCCAGGAGCTTAGATTTCACAGGGCAATCTCCCCACAGACGTGATCATTGCTGGAATCCCCACCTGCGAGCTGTTACAAAGGAGAACCTGTCTCATTTGCCCCACTTTACTGAAGCACAGAGAGGTTGAGGTCTCACCCAGGGTCACCCAACAAGGCCGTGGCACTCAGGAATGGAACACAGGAGTCCTGCTGCCCTAGCCTGTTTTTACCACTAGACCCCATACTGCCTCCCTGCACTGATGCCCCTCTGGGAAGTTCCAGCTCTGGTAGGGTTGGCGATTCCTACGATAGAATATTGTTCCCTTTGAACATAACCTCCCTGGGCCCCGGCCCCAGCCCAGTATGGGCTGGGCGGAAGCATTCCCAGTGCTGGCGTCACGCCCTGTCTTGGCTTCCTTCTCAGCTTCTCTTCTGCGCTCTCTCCGTCTCCTTCACGTGGGCTGCTACCACCGAACCCAAGGACCAAAGCAAGGGAGCGAAAGGAAAGAGGAAAGGACCGGCTAGGGACAAGGTCCAGCTGCTGGAGGCCCAGGCACCCAGCCCCGACCCCATGCTGAAGAGGAACTCCATGGCCTCAGCGGCGGACAGCCCCTACACCCTGCTGGAGGATTACGAACAGAGCATCCAGGAGATGGTGAGCCAGCTGCGGAACAGCTCAGAGCCTGCCGACAGCAAGTGTCAGGTCAACCTGAGGCTCTGGAGGTCCAATAAGAGGAGTCTGTCTCCGTGGGCCTACAGGTGAGACTGCAGGGCAAAGCACCCCTGGGGACTGGCACTCCCAGGGTAGGGCTCTCACCAGCACCACAAAGGAACAGGGCAGGGCTCTGCTGTGAAGGGAACCTAATGGGCACTAACCAAGTGGGGAACACCTATGGATGCTGTTCCATGGGGCAGTGATTGCACTGGGTGAGTGATCTGCATCCCTGAGCAGCCATGTGTCCATTGCCCTATATGACCCTATTCCCCCATGTGTGGGCATTGCAACATGGGTGCCCACTGATTCATGCATGGGCATCCCCCCAATGCACAGGCAGAGCCCGGTGCAGGCTCATTTCTCCACGTGTGCATTATTGCAGCATGTATTCCCCCTTCCCTGTGTGCAGGCACTGCCCCCTCACAAACACACACTCGTCCAAGGCGCCTCCGTGTGGAAGTGGCCTGTACTCCTGCCCGTGTCCCCGCTCCCCCTACAGGCTCTGTCAGCCTCACGCTCTCCCTCTTCTCTAGTATAAACCACGATGCAACGCGGATCCCAGCAGACATCCCAGAGGCGCAGTGCCTCTGCACTGGCTGCATCAACCCCTTCACCATGCAGGAGGACCGCACCATTGTCAGCATCCCTATCTACAGCAAGCTGCCCGTCCGCCGGCTCCTGTGCCACCCCCCTGAGGGCTCGGGAGCCAAGACCCGCAGGAAGAAGAAGAGGTGCCACAAGGAGTACAAGATGGTCATGGAGACCATTGCCGTGGGCTGCACCTGCATCTTCTGAGGACAAGAGGGTCCTCTCACCCTCACTCCATGCTGGCAGCACCAAACCCCCGGCCTCTGTGTATGGACACCAGCTCCCGTCTAACCAGCCTCCTTCTCTTGCTGGATCCATTTGGCAAGGGCCCCAGCCAGTGCCCACCAAGCCTCTCCCTCAAGGAGGGGTGGTCAAGGCACAAGCAGTGTGTGTGTGGGGTGGTGGTGGTGAATCTGAAGCAAGGAGGCAGCTGCTTCGACTAGAGATGGTTTGCCCCTTTGCACCCACATATCCCTATCTGGCTCCAGCATGAGCAACTGCTGCAAGGCCCTGCTCTTTGGGGTGCCCCATGTGCCGTGCCAGCTCTGCAGCTTGCAGCAGGGCCCTGGAAGGAAAGCCATTCTGCAACCCCCTAGCCCCAAGCTAGCTCCTCAAGCAGAAGAAGGGGGGGGGGGGGGGAAGGGAGGGGGGAGAGAAGATGGAGATGTCTGCCATGCAGGGCTCCGCTTCTGCAAGGCTTGGGAGCTGTGAATGGCAACTGCCACTCCCCCTCCCCATGCCCCTCAAGACAGCACTTCAGCCCCATTGGCTGCCGCCTGTCACCTGCTCCCCTTGCTCAGCAGCCGCTCAGTTCTGGGCTCGCGTCCGCACACTTGCACTGCTGCACAGCCATTCGGGCTAATTGTCCCACCGAGTCCAAGGGGCCGCCCCTTCTCACAGCCAGGCAGCATGACCAGAAGGGAGGCAACACCTCATGGGCACCTCAGGCAGAGGCCGGGAGAGGCAGCCACTCCGGGCCTGATTTCCCCCTATAGCTCCCAGCAGTGCCGGCACAGGAGATCCACTCTGTGGCCAGGCTAGCCCTGCACCCGCCCCAGGTCTGCAGGGAGGGTTGTAGTTGATGGTGAGTACAATGCGCCCTGACCCCAGCTCCCTGCAGCTGATTCCACGACTCTCTGACCTGGTCAGGTATTGGTGAGAGCACAAGCCAGGGCTGCTGTGGGCCACTGCCAGCAGCTGATCATTGGGGAGGGGGCACGTCTGCTGAACCTAAGCTCCCAGCAGCAGATGCTGCCTGTGAAATTCCAGGCTCCCTGGCCCCTGCCACCCGTTCGGCTGCACCCAGCTGAGGAATGTGCCTTATCTCAGTGCCACCGGGACGGGGCCTGGCCCCACTGGAACACCCGATAGCAGTGTCCGGGATGGAGCAGGAAGCCTGGCTAGGTGCCAAGGGCCTAAGGGCTTCTGCCGCCTTCCAAGGGCAGCGCGTGCTAACGAGTGGGAAGCCCACCATAGAAATCACCCCTTGGGGAGGGGCAGCGCCCCCTGGAGAAGGCTGCCATGTCCAGCTATGCATGGAGCATAGTAGCCCCCCAGGAGCAGGGCAGGCGAGATTGGGGTCAGAAGACAGCTGGGAGTGAAAGGGGGGGCACAGCGTTGGTCTCTCACCCCAGGCAAGCCTGGTTCAGGTACGGAGCCAGGCAGCACAGGGAAGGGGCTGGTTCCTGGCTGGTCTTTGGGCACACCAGGACTACCCCTCAGCACAGTGGGAGTGTCAATCCCTCTCCCCTGGCTGATCAGAGCCCATCTCCCCTTTGCCAGCCTTTCCAACGCCCTCTGCTGCATCCATCAGCAGAACAAGGGCATCGACCCTGCTACTGCCCCCTCCCAGAGCAGGGGGTCTCCTGCAGCTACCGCTGCTGCTCATGGAGGGGATACTGAAAAACAGACAAAATCTGGCTGGGCCTGGTTCAAGTGGCAGTGTCTGCAGGATGAGCCTGAGCTGGGCTAACCTTCAGCAGCGCCACAGCCCTTCACACACACTGACCAACTCAGCCTCACAACCGGTATTGCGGTACCCATTGTACACACAGGGAAACTGAGGCAAAGAGGTGGCGAGGCTTGGCCAGGGCCCTGGGCCAGGCAGTCCTGGTACAGAGCACTAGCTCCCTCTGTTTCTACTGAGGAAAGTATTTCTCCCCCAAGGAAGGGTGATAGCCACCACCCAATCCCCACCTCAGTCACTGTCTCCCCAGAGCCAGCCCAGCTCCTCTGGGTACAGCAAGTAAGCCGCCAACCCGAACAGCTTGGGAGCTTTAACGGGGAAGGTCAGAAGGGAGGCAGGGCCCCTCGTGCCTTGGCCCTGCTGGAGCTGTGGTTGGCGAGTTACCTGCTCTGCTCTGCTCTGTAGTTCAGAGACAGCGCTGGAGGCTGACAATAGAGCACATCCCTCACCCGAATTTGCTGGTCACCACTCCTCAGCCAAACCAACCTGGCTCCTTGGCATTTACTTCTCCTCCAGCGCACCAGCCCCAGCGCACGGGCCACCCTCCCACAGTGGGGCTGGCCATTCCTCAAGGAGCCAGAAGGGGGTGCTAATGCTTTTCTTCTAGTCCCAAAAAACTGAACTCATCCCCCCCCCCCATTATTCCTCAGCCCCCCCTCCATTGGGGCTGCTGCTGGCCAGTTTCCATCTCTGTTACCACAGGGCCTATCCAGCCAGCAGAGCAGTCTCAACTCATCGGGGCCACAGGTCCGCCGTGGGCTGGTGGTTAAGGCTTGGTCTACACTTACCCCCCAAGTCGAAGTAAGGTACGCAAATTCAGCTACGTGAATAACGTAGCTGAATTCGACATTCCTTACTTCGAACTTACCGCGGTTCAGACGCGGTCCACACGCGGCAGGCAGGCTCCCCGTCGACTCCACGGTACTCCTCTCGTTGAGCTGGAGTACCGCAGTCGACGGCGAGCACTTCCTGGTTCGATTTATCACGTCCAGACCAGACGCGATAAATCGAACCCGGAACTTCGATTGCCAGCCGTCGAACTACCTGGTAAGTGTAGACCAGCCCTAAGACTAGGGAGGCCACATGGCTCTGGGCAAGGAGAGCTTTGACTCAGCTCACAAGCAGCTCTCAGCCAGGGGGCACCGCACATCAAATTTCTAGGCAGCACCAACAGTCTTTCCCTTCACTCATGGGGTCACAATGCCACGCATTGAAGTCTGGCCGAGCCATCCCTGTCTGACAGAGCGGCATCTGGGCCCAATTTCAGTGCGTGTTGTGATGGGGCATACGGGGTCTTCAATGCTGAAACTGAGAAATACTGCCCTGAACACTGGGTGGATATTAAGGGACATGCTTTTAAAAGGTTTTCTAGCCTTTGCACAGTTGGACAGCAGATCAAAGGATTGATTTACTTCAAGTAGAATCCCCTTTATTGGAATCAATGTATTAATGGCCCCAGTTCCCTCTAGATTACTCTGTTGGGTTTTTTTAAGGTTCAGGGGACATGATTCAAGAAAGGTTGAAAACCCGTCTTAAACCGAGCATCAATCCCTCTGCCCCAGGGAACCTGCCAAGGACCGCCAGCCGCTACAGCGCTTCCTGAGTGTGCGTTCAATCTGTCCCCAACGCATGGGCTTAGAGAGGCTAGCAAGGCCCAAAGGGGTCAGGGTTAGCGCTGGGAAAGGGGTTTGGACGTCATGCTTGTATAGAGAAGGAGGTGAGCGGGCCTTGTGTCTGCTGCAGCGTCGGCCCCTCTAGCTGGCAGCTCCCCCCTGTCCCTGCCCTGCCTGCGTTTAGAGGGGAGCTGATGGGCTTGGTTAACAAAGCAAGAGCAGCTCTGGGTGAGAAGCTGAGAGGGACCCACTAGTCATACGGACTCACAGCACAGACATGGTCGCAGCTGGAGAACCACATACCTGCCAAGACCTGAGCGTTGGGTCCAGCACTGGCCTTGCAAGGACTGAGGACAACCCCAGCAGCTAGAGCAAGGAGTCCGACTGCACTGCCAGCCAGGGGAGTCCTGCACAGGAAATGCTGGGGCCAGGCAGTTGCCTAGACTCAGCCCTGCTCTATAGGATAGCTGGGTCATACTAGAAGGTCCATATCCACCTCTGGATCTGTGCCCATGGTACATGGCCCCATATGGGTCAGGGCCCAAGGCATGTGGTCACATATTTTAGGCCCCATATCTGCTCTTGCCATCATCAGGTCTTACCCCTTGAAAGTTTCATGGGATCCCACGCTCGAGTCCTAGCAGATAAGTGACCAGAGAATGGATTTGCACATCCCACCTCCACCCCATCCTCAGCACTGGCCATTGTTAAGGATGCACAGCCCCAGCCCAACTTAGGATCTGAAATGGGTCCTGGCTGACAGTTCCCTGGCAATGAGCTTAGGCTCCCTCCTCATCCCCCCACCCCCACCCTGGCGCTGGCTGGGTAGGGAGGAAGCCTGAGCATTGATGCCTGTAGCAGGCACCTGGCATTAGCGCCACAGGGTGGTGCAGGGAGGGCGTTATTGAAGGCAACAACATACAAGGAACTCATTGGCCAGACCCTCCCCTCCTCTTGGCCAGAAATCCAGTGGTCTCTCCCCCAACGATAAACTCTCAGCAGGCTAGTAAATGAAGAGGCTCCTGGCCAGCTCCCCAGCAGCCCCCCTCGTGTCACAGTTCAGTCTTCACCTTATGCATCAAGTCCTTCTGGTCAATCTTCTCCAGGTCCTGGTACCACCGGTTGTAAGCCAGGAGTGCCACGTTCTTAGCTGCCACGGCAGCCATTTCCATGGAGCTGGCCACCCACTCCACACTGTTGAGGTAGAAGAGGTTGTCGTGGAGGATGATGGGCGGGATACTCTTGGTGGAGTCATAGTGGGGGTAAGCCTGCCATTCCGTCACCTGGACTGAATAGTAGGAGCGGAAGAGGGTCTTCAGCTGTTGCTTGTCCAGGGGCTGCTGGGAGAGGACCCGCCAGATGGCAGCCTCCTGGGGCTGCTTGCGCCGGAAGGCGCCTGAGATGTTGACGGGGCAGATGTTGTCCATGGCGTTGAAGAAGAGGTCGGGGGAGTCAGTGGTGAGGACACTAGCGAAGGGGAAAAGCTTGGGGTCAGGGAAGCCGAAGTAGGAGGAGTTGAGGTAGCCGTGGACAACGGAGGTGATGGTGGGATGGAAGGAGCCTGGGAAGTCAGTGATGGGGGGGTCAAAGTTCTCAAAGGTGATGTTGCTCCTGCCGGAATGCAGCGGTGTGGCGATAACCACCATGTCATAAAAGGCCGAGCCTTGGCCTTCGTCATCCTCGTAGCGCACCTGGTACAGGGCTTTCCCATCTGCAAAGGGACAGCACGGAGACTCAGTACAGCCACCAGCCCAAGGCCCAGAGCATTGTTTGCCAACAGCATTGGATTCACCACTGAGGAAGGTGGGGGCACCGAGAGCACAAGCCATAGCCAGGCAAAGCATTGGGCACGCTCCCCCCTCTCCATCCTGCCCTGCAGCCCACCTCAGCTCTGCCCTGCAGCTCCCGGCTATTCCAGTCCAGCCCCCCCGGACTCCCACTGTATCTCACTATTAAACTGCAACATCCCCCCCATGTCCCCATTCCAGTCCTGGAGAGTCACCTGGCAGATGGCAGAGCTGTCGGGCAACACAGGGTCACTGAGTAAAGGAGACAAACTGTGGCTGATCAATAAACATTCCCTTTCCCATGGCAGCAGATGGGGATGGGGCAACAGTCTCCCTCCCCAGCACAGACTGGAGAAACGCCGGCTGCCACAGAGATGCCAGAGCTCTCCAGTATTTCAGCGCAGAGCTTTGGATCCACACGCTAGCCTCACTGCACCCTCTGGTGTGAGAGGTCTGAACTGCAGCCTCCCATTTCACATCTCTCCCTTGCCATACACCTGTCCAGCCACACCCAGCTTGGTCTGGTTCAACAGACAGCCACAGCCAAAAGAAGGGCACCAGTGAAGTAGTAGGCAGTGCCAAAAACCAGGTGGGAGTCAGAGCGGAGTCTCACCCAACAGGCCAGGCTGATTGTCACACTGGCAGAGCAGCCCACCTGTGTATGACCCATAACAACTGAACTAGAGGCATTACAATTGTATCAGGACAATTCACTTATATGTGAATTACAAAGGATACATCTTCACTACCCGCCGCATCGGCAGGTAGTAATCGATCTATCGGGGATCGATATATCGCGTCTCATTGAGACGTGATATATCATTCCCCGAACGCGCTCCCCGTCGACTCTGGAACTCCACCGGAGCGAGCAACGGTAGTGCCGCGGCCGTCGATCCCGCGCCGTGTGGACCCCCAGGTAATTTGATCTTAGATACTTAGACTTCAGCTACGCTATTCACATAGCTGAAGTTGCGTATCTTAGATTGATTCCCCCCGCCCCGCCCCCCCAAGCGTAGACCAGCCCAAAGAGATGTACTAGACCAGCAATCACCAACTCATTCATTTGTAGTAATAGAAATCCAGGGCAGACGCTAAATGTGTTTGAGTACCTGTGCCCTGTTAGAAGTTTAACAATGTGACCAAATTAGTTTGTAGATGCTAATTCCCTTTCATGTTGTAATTGCTTTATATTATGTACACGGCAGTGTTCAGTTAACCTTAAGTTCAAAGATGTGAGACACTGCCGGGAACTAATAATATTACTTATGTTGTCTTCAGCTTATCTGTCTCTGTTATAACGAATGATCGGCTGTTGTCTTATAGTGTAACTAGATTACCTGTGTATGTATAGGAAAGAGAAAATTAACTTCAAAGCAGTGGTTCACAAAATACCTGCATTGCCTATTCTTCCTCGGCGGAAAGCCCTGCTGTGACAATTTCTGCGAGGAGGCTTCTCGGCTTGCTAGAGAGCTAAAAAGAGAAATCTCTGGCTGATCCTTTCATCTCTAGTCTGCTGAACTTTGAACAGGGAAAGTTTAAGTCGTGGGACTTAGATCTTCCAAATCACTATTTGGAAGACCCTGGAAAATGCCTGGAAAGACTATCAGACTTTACATCTAAGCTGCATTTGGATTCTAACCTTTTGGGATGGTTCCAGAGAGACTTTTACAAGCCAGCAGAGAACACATCACTGCTATGATTCTGATGTAGGAACACTGAAAATCACTTGTATGTAGACGATTCCTTAACCATTCAATAACTCTCTTCTTTTCTTAATAAATCTTTTGTTAGTTTACTAAGGATTGGCTGACAGCGTGATATTTGGGTAAGATCTCAATTATATTTTGACCGGAGAATAACTGTTTGATCCTTTGGGATTGGTAGAACCTCACATATGGTGAAATGGGTTTTCAGTAACCCCTCACTATATTAGAGTTGGTTGTCTGGCAGGGAGCCAAGGGCTGGAATGCCTTAGGGGGACTGTTTGGCTTCTGGTTAACCAGTGCGGTGCTACAGAAGCTCTTGTTACTGGCTTGGTGAATCTAATTATAGAATAAACTAGGGCTGTCGATTAATCGCAAAAATAAAAAAAAATAAAAAATAACTGCGATTAAAAAAATTAATCACACTGTTAAACAATAGAATACCAATTGAAATGTATTAAATATTTTTGGATGTTTTTCTACATTTTCAAATATATTGATTTCTATTACAACACAGAATACAAAGTGTACAGTGCTCACTTCATAGTATTTTTTATTACAAATATTTGCACTGTAAAAATGATAAAAGAAATAGAATTTTTCCATTCACCTCATACAAGTACTGTACGGCAATCTCGTTATCATGAAAGTGTAACTTACAAATGTAGATTTTTTGTTGTTGTTACATAACTGCACTCAAAAACAAAACAATGTAAAACTTTAGAGCCTACAAGTCCACTCAGTCCTACTTCTTGTTCAGCCAATTGCTAAGACAAATAAGTTTGTTTACATTTACGGGAGATTCTGCTGCCTGCTTCTTATTTACAATGTCATCTGAAAGTGAAAACAGGCGTTCGCATGGCACCTTTGTAGCCAGCATTGCAAGGTATTTACATGCCAGATGTGCTAAACATTCATATGCCCCGTCATACTTCGGCCACCATTCCAGAGGACATGCTTCCATGTTGATGATGCTCATTAAAAAAATAATGTGTTAATTAAATTTGTGACTGAACTCCTTGGGGGAGAATTGAATGTCTCCTGTTCTGTTTTACCCACATTCTGCCATATATTTCATGTTATAGCAGTCTTGGATGGTGACCCAGCACATGTTAGTTTTAAGAACACTTTCACAGCAGATTTGACAAAACGCAAAGAAGGTTGTGAGATTTCTAAGGATAGATACAGCACTCGACCCAAGGTTTAGGAATCTGAAGTGCCTTCCCAAATCTGAGAGGGATGAGATGTGGAGCATGCTTTCAGAGGTCTTAAAAGAGCAACACTCCGATGCAGAACCTACAGAACTCGAACCACCAAAAAAGTAAATCAACCTTCTGCTGGTGGCATATGACTCAGCTGATGAAAATGAGAATGCGTCCGTCTGCTCTGCTTTGGATCGTTATCGAGCAGAACCCATCATCAACATGGGCACGTCTTCTGGAATGGTCGTTGAAGCATGAAGGGACACATGAATCTTTAGCGCATCTTGCGATGCCGGCTACAACAGTACCATGCGAATGCCTGTTCTCACTTTCAGGTGACATTGTAAACAAGATGTGGGCAGCATTATCTCCTGCAAACTGTAACCAAACTTGTTTGTCTGAGCAATTGGCTGAAGTAGGACTGAGTGGATTTGTAGGTTCTAAAGTTTTACATTGTTTTATTTTTGAATGCAGTTATTTTTTGTACATAATTCTACATTTGTAAGTTCAACTTTCATTATAAAGAGATTGCACTACAATATTTGTATTAGTGTAGTGGGTGAATTGAAATATACTATTTCTTTTGTTTTTTACCGTGCAAATATTTGTAATAAAAAATAAATATAAAGTGAGCACTGTACACTTTGTATTCTGTGTTGTAATTGAAATCAATATATTTGAAAATGTAGAAAAATATCCAAAAATACTTAAATAAATGGTATTCTATTATTGTTTAACAGTGCGATTAATTTTTTTAAATTGAGTGATTAATTGCGATTAATTTTTTTAATCGCTTGACAGCCCTAGAATAAACCACCAGTTTTGTGGAGTGTCTGCCCTGTGTGCAGCATTCTCAGTGTGACCCATCCCAGGCACCCTCACATCGATGCTTTACGATACCATGACAGCACAGGGAGAAGGCATCCACCCAAACCTAACAGATGCAAATGGGCAGAGCAGGGGGAAACAGGAAAGGCGGAGGGCTGGGGGGTGGCAGAGTAGAAGGGAATCTGAGGCCTCTCAGCCCTCCACATCCTGCCATCAGATCTGCTATTTTCTGCTCTCTGCTTTCCCCATTGCTCTGCTCATGCCCCTCAATCCAGAGGCAAAAGGGGAATGCACTAGTCCTACAGATATCCCTACCCCACTGAGGCCCCTAGCCTTACAGACTTAGCCCCCGCCCCACTGGCAGATATACAATCCCCAGTGTCAACTTCCCCTCCCCACCCCCCACGCAGGTAGGAGCCAGAAGGCCCAGCTGGCTCACCTGAGCTGTGCAGAGAGACACCTGTCACCCTGGCCTGGATCACGTTGGCTTTAGTTAGCTTCAGCAAACCCGAACATACCAGCTTGTTGCCGCCTTCCACAGCCCACGTATTGCCCTGAGCCCCTGCCAGCGACATGGCCCCTGGGAAAAGGAACAGTGGGGATTAGACTCCATTTGCAGAAGGGACACATTTCCCTAGGACGCCTGCTCCCGGGGGAGATACATGCTTGTCTTTGGCTTCAGATGTCCCAATGGCAGAGCGTCCCCAAGTCCACTGAGCAGCACCAGCTGCTGGCTCCAAGGAGGCTCCTGGGGCCTTTGCAGGGCAGAGCATGAAGGCGGCACTGGCATGACCAGCTGGGCCTCACCTGCAAAGGCGGGCACGAGCACTGACTGGCCGTAGCTGGAGCGCAGGACGGCTGCGATGACGTCGTCGATGAAGCGCTGCGTGACGCCCACCTCCAGCAGGGACTCGGCCACAGAGCGCTGCGTCATGTTGATGAAGGTTTCGCCACCCAGCGAGCGCAGGAGCTCCTCCAGGTTGGAGAAGGCATAGCCATGTGCCTGGTACTTGTAGATCCTGCAGGAGGTGAGTAGAAAGGGAGTCAGGAGCAGCGCACACACCCATCCTGGCCCCTGTACCGAGCCTCTCTCAGCTTGGCCACCTGGTGACCGAGTCCCCTGGGGGATCGGGCATAGCACCCAGCCTGGGGCCGAGAGGGGGAAGGCCACACCCACTCCCTCCCCTCCCAGAAGCACTGATGCTGCCGAGCCGTCCCATACCTCATGAACTTCTCCATCACCTCCTCCACCCACATCTGCAGGCGCAGGAAGCTGATTCCATAGTGCCACCAGAGCCGGAAGAGGTTCAGCAGGTACCAGTCCGTCTCCTCCAGGACAAACTGCTCTCCACTGAAGATGGCGCTCTTCCCTGCCACCTCTCGTCGGTGCTTCAGGCCTGCAGAGGGCGACAGAGAGAGAAACTAAGTCAGCCATCCAGAGCATGGGGGGGGCCACGTGACGACAAGCCTTCGCTGTATACACTGATACTGCTGATGGGCCCAAGTGCTGGCGAGCCCACAGCAAAACGCCCCTGTGTGGGGGGCGGGGATGGGGTGAAGTGTCAGGATGTAGATCCAGATCTGGATTTTGTCACTGGCTCTTCTCTCTATCATGAGCTGAACCAAACCCTAGGTCCCAACAGCCCCAAACTCAGAGAACTAGAAATCTGGGTGGGCCCAACCCTAATTACATGCACAGTGTGAAATTCCATGGGCTCTTTAGGATCCAGGCTCCCTGGACAGACATGACCTGTTAGAGGGATGTCACGAATTAGGGGCACACACTGCTTCTCGGTTGGCTGAACAGAAAACAGATCATGACTCTTAGACACAGTGACAGAAACTCCTGCTCCTCAGTCCTCAAGCATTGCTCCCACTGATGCTGCACCCAGAGACTGGCTTCTATCAGGTCCACTGCAATGCTCCTTGATCCTGCCCACAGCCCCTGTTCCTCCAAGCCCAAGTCCCACAGGGCCCCTGTCGTGCCCCTCTGCTATCCCAGTCCTGAGCCCTGTGATGTCCCTCAGGACGAAGGAGTGATAGGGCTCGAGTGTAACAAACACAGAGGACAGGCTGTTGGCCACTCTCCAGCCCTGCAACTCCCTGGCCCTCTAGCTCAGAATGAGGGACACAGCTCACGCCAGGGTCTATCTACGCTCTGCCTTGGGTCGAGCAGTCAGGGAGCAGAAGTGCCGACGACACCAGCCCTTTCTGAAGGGGATTCAGATCATCACGTTGGGATGTCACATCGGTCTGGTGGGTTTGGCGACGCTGAGCCCCCCATCCTCACCGCACTCATGATTGGGAGCTAAGCTAGGTGGAGGCCTAGCTGTTTGGAGGGGAGGGGAATTTGTGCTGCAAACATCCCAGCCCTGCAGGCTGGAGCAGGTGGTTTCTCCTGAGGAGCAGGGTCAGCACCAAGAACCTTCTCTTCCCAAGCTCCAGGGAAGGGGCAAGGACAGAGGGGTTCCCACCCACTCCCTGTGTGCACCAGAGGGGAGGGGCAGCACTCACCCAGGAGCTTGACGAAGTCCTGCATGTGCAGGCTGAGCGAGTGGATAGAGGCGCCACCGCACTCGTACTGCTGCTTGTTGACGATGATGGTGGCCAGTCGGCCCCCCTCACTGCCCTTCTCATATACGTCCAGCTGCACCTGTGGTCCAAAGTGCTGCTGCAAGAAGTAGGCCACTGCCGAGCCACCTATCCCGGCGCCCACCACGGCTGCCAGGGGGAAGGCAAGGGAAATAGGCCTGTTAGACACGATGAATGTACCCGCAGCTTTCACCACGGTCACAACAGAGCGGAGCAGCACATCTGCTTTCACAGGGAGACGCAGCGTGTACAGAGGGGACCCCAAAGCTTGGCCTATCCCCACACATCGCATCAGATCAAGAAAGCACAGCCTCTGTAACGTGAGGCCTTGGGATGGGCTTGAGCAGTGGCTAGGACTCCCCAGGCAGCAACTCTAAGGTACTCAGCTCCTAGTGAGCCGGCAAGAAGGCTAGGATCAAAATAGAACTGGTCCCAGACCTGGGAAGGACCGAGGAACCTGAGTGATGGGGATAGATGAGGGAAACTCCACGTGAGGGGACAGCAAGGGTCAGAGGGGTCCGTTACCAAACGCCAGACACACTCAAGTGCAACAGAGCAGCATCAGCACAAGCCATCAGCAGCCCGAGGGCCTTTCCCATCTAGAGACTAATTCAGCTAAACAACTGCCTGGACACATGCTACAACCCGGCCCGGGCCGGGGGGGGGGGGGGAGGGAACAGACATACACAGGAGCAAACTGCCACCAGGTGGGCATATGTCATCTGCCTGGGGCACACTCAGCAGATCAGTCCCAATCTCCTGTGCAGCTTGAGGGCTAGTTTTGCCACAAGCACAACCCTTGTGAAGGGCACTAAGCAAACCCGGCTCGCCAGGTCTGTGGCACCCTAGCCCCTGAGAACTGGAATGCTCTGAGTTATTTCTTCTTTTACCCCCCAGGTGAAAGGAGTGGATTCAGGATGAGGGAGAGACCTGCTGCCTGGAACCAAGCACAGCACAGGCGAGAGCTGGGCAGGCTTCACCCACGCACCTCAGTCCTGAACAGCTGCATCCATGGATGTAGTTTGGGTGGGGCATGGAGAGTTCTGCCCGCCTCCCCCATCCAAATTGCAAGCCTCAGGCAGGTGCAGAATCCCCCCCACACACACACAGGGCCCCATCAGCCTGGCTGGAGCTGCCCCCTCCATATAGAAGTCAAACTAAACCAATGGCTGCACCCCCTCCCCGGGCAGGCCAGCACTGAAGGCCACAGCTCTGCAATGCTTCACCACCCTGATCTCAGCAGCCCTTGTTGCTCCTGAACCCTGGCCCTCAGCACCCGCTGCTCTTCCAAGGCTGGGTTCTGCCCCCCTCCAGCACTGCCAATGCCTCTTAGCCCCCTCGACCTGCAGATTCATAAGCCCTGCCACGCCTTGGTCTCTTCTGATCAGTGGCTGGCTGGCCGGCCGGCCTCCCCACCCCATTCATCTTTTCTACTGTCGTGATCTCAGTGACTCTCCTCCATTCTCCAGGGAGAAGGAGCAGCGCCTACCTATTTTGCCAGGCGGGGCATCCCCTGCTGCAGCCGAGGAGGGACCTGCCAGCAGCACCCCCATAGCAATAGCTGAAAGGAGCCGCATTGCACAGGGCAGCGGCTGCGGCTCAGCCATCATGGATGCTGGAGGGGAGCAGGAGGCTGCACCTAGCAAGAGACAGAGAATGCAAAAATACAGCGCGTGCAATCAAATCAGCGCCAGCCACGCTGCCCCCGGGCCAAGGGGGAGCAGCCACACCCCAGCGGGCTGAGTACAGGGCCCTCGGTACGTCTCGCTGCTCCTGCCAGAGGCTGCGCGGCTCTAGGTGCGGGAAAGGCAGCCCAGCCCCCCCCCGCTCCGTGCGGCTGATCCCAGGGTGCACTAGCCCCGGAGCCTGCGGAGGGGCCTTCTTAAAGGGGCCGCGCACCGAGAGCAAACGCATTGCCGTGCCTGCCTCAGGAGAGCGCCCGGGCTCGGTCCCGCTGCAGGTCAGCCGCCAGTCCCACCGAGGCGCTTGGGTCCCTTGTGTCCCTCTCCAGCTTGCCGCGAGCCCCGTAGAATTCAACGGGGATGGAGCCGGCTGCTAGCTAGAGAAATGCACCTGTGGCCCTGATCCTGCACTGAGCTACCTGTGGACACGGGGCCATTGCAGTGGAGCTCATTGGCAGATAGGGGCCTATGAGAGAGGGCTTTCTCCCCCCCGCCCCCTTAAAGCCAGATCCTGCAGCTAGATCCCTGTGGGTGGACCCCTGAGTCCATGTAGAGAGGGGGACCGGCTGTCCTGATTTTATAGGGACAGTCCCAATATTTGGGGATTTTTCTTATATAGGTGCCTATTACCCTCCACACTCTGTCCCGATTTTTCATACTTGCTATCTGGTCACCCTACATGTAGAGCCCCAGAGAAATCATTGGCGCTCTATGCTGCAGCTAGCACAGGGCTCTACCCACCCACATCCAGTTGAAAGATCAGGGCCTTCTGTTCTACAGTGACATCCCCTTTCCCTTATGTGCATAGTCAGTTTCACCCATTGCACCTCTTGGTTTGCAAACATGGCAGGGGAACCTGCAAAATAAATAAATAAAATTAAAATAAATAAATAAATACAAAGTTTCCATCAGAATTAAGAAAAAAGGAAATACAGCAACGTCCAATTATCCGAATTCCCTTGATCCCCAAATTCTAGTTATCCAAATCCACAGTGCGTCCCCCATGTAGCCCTCTGTTAGTTAATAGCCCTTCCATGTATCTGACTGCGTGGTTACCCAACAGTTTGGGATGACCCCGAGCACATATGGATAAATGGCAGTGTACTGAATGTCTTGGGTTGGGGTCTGTACAGTCTGAACATACTTAGCCCTGTCTCTTTAAAGTAAAAATGATGCAAAGAAAATGACGTGTTAAGAACGCCCGAGGCGTTGTGGGGCACTCTGGGAAGTAGCGGCTGGGAGCCACCCCACACCCTCCTCTATGAACAGCTCATGATTCCACATGCACTCCCAGCTGCTTCCTGCCTACACGTCCATTCACGCTGTGGCAAACGTCCCCTCTCTCTGCAGCTTCAGGTGATGGTCCTGGCAAGTCAGAAGGTAGAGCCGGCGTCCACCTTTCCGAAGGGACACTAGGGACAGGCAGTCAGGAATTCAGTGTGCTCAGCAGCAGCCCCCTAGCACCAGTCAGGCACTCAGGCAGGGGAGTTGAGAGCAACATGCATCCCTATGGGGCAGGTGCCCTATACAGCCTGTGCTCTGCTGCTGCAATTCTGGACTGGTAGGCAATGCAGTAGGCTACCCCCCGACTTTTGCCTTTGGAGAGCAGCTTCTAGGCCAGCAGTGAGATGAACTGGGCAGGGTTAGTGGACATTTTATCCCCTGCCTCCACACACAATTGGGTTATTTTAGCCTGATTATCAATCTCTGCCCCAGTGAGACTCAGAATGATAGTGACAGGGTGAGAGGAAGTATGGCAAGAGGGAATTATTCCTCCCTCTCTCTAAGGTATTTAGAGGCTCCAGTCTCTATAGCATCGAGGCAATACATTGAAGGTGTGCTACAACAGACCAGTTCAGATCCCGTTGTCTTTGGGAGCAGGGAGAATGTCTCTGCAGCAAACCTCACCCTTTACTTACAGCTGACTGAAAGACTCCAGCTTACTTACAAGCCTCCATGAAGGAGAGATGTCTGTTCCCAAAGCTCTGCCCAGAACAATTAGCATGTGTCTGACCAGCAATGGCAGCTGGGACTTGTTGTCAGAGCAGCAGCTAGGTTAGAACATTCATCTTTCTATCTGCTATCATAATACTCCATCCAAAGCACAGAGCATCTAGTGCTCTGCTGCCCTCTACAACCCTTCTCTGGAAGGACAGCCTTGATTTACTCCATGTCATCGGAAGTCAGAGTAGTGGTTGACAAACTTGGACATCAACCTTTAATGTTCTTTCCAAGTTGCAACACAAAAGAGCCGTGGGTGGAGAGCTCCAGCTTCCACCTGCCATACTTGTAAAGCCAGATAGGGGAAGAGACACATACCCCTAGCAACAGGCCACGCAACTCCACACCCTCCAGTCACCTTACCCATCTCTCCCATTCATGAGGCCCACTGCTAGGGCCAGAAGGAACTTAACCCAAAACCACACAAAGGAAATGGAGATTGAAGAATGTTAGATTTCCATGTCCTTCCTTCTCGGTCAGGTATGCGGCTCTGGGGTGTGGCTGTTGGAGGAGAGTCACTGATGTTTATAGGGGGACTTGAAATGTTGAGAGGGTGGGAAAAGAAAGTTACCTGTAGTACAGAAAGCACTATCCCAAACCTTCCTTTCCCACCCCCTTGCTACTGAAATCTGGTTGAGGAAAATTGAGGCAGTTCATGTGGTGGGGCCCTGGGTATTGTTTTCCCAGTCTCCTAGGGGATGTACAATACTTTTTATCTTCAGAAAGACATGGTGTGAATTCAGCACTTTGTGAAGATGCCAGATTGACAGCCCTGGAGACAGAACAAGTTCAACTTAAAGAGGGGCAGCTTCCATCACACTGTCCCCTGCCTCCTTCCCAGCATAGGAATCAACTCCAGCTGGGCAGAAAGGGGAGTCCTGTCTCCCTGGCCCATTGACCTTTGGCTTCTTTGCTGAGACTGCCAACAAGAATATCAATCAGTGCACATTGCGGTGTGTGAACTGGACCCATGTCCACTAGCTACTAGACAGACTCCCCTGCATCACTCAGACATCACCCCAAACTCCTATTACACAGGCCATCAATCAGCCATCAGATGGGAACAACTTGGTGGGCTGGGCCTGGCAGCCAACCCAACTTTGAACTAGTGATTGAAAGCGAGTGCACCCCCCTTGAACGCCTCTATGTCACAGAAACATCTCTATGCCTTCATCGGCATGGCCCTTACACATGGAATGGTCTTCGTTATGGCTGCTACCCTCTCCCCCTTTAAAATCCACTTCTACTGCTATGCTTCTAAGAAGTCAGACAGGCAATGCAGCTATCATTAACTCTGTAACCCCCGACTGTATTCTCATTCATGTCCTCCCTCCCCACTTCTCTACGGTTCGATGCATTCACTAGAGTTATTTTTAATTAGACTACAAGCTCACTGGGGTAGGGACTGTGGGTCTGTACAGTGTCTGCCATAGTGGGACCCTGCTCCCAATAAGGCCTTTGGCTGCTACCACAACACTAATAGTGAAGGCCTGTTTGCATGCCCATTAACCCTGCAGATCCCAAAGCCCTATGAGATAGAGTGCAAGCTGGATTCTAGAGTGACTCATGCAACAGTGGCATTGCTGACTAAGTTTCAATTGTACACTCCACCCTAGGCAAGTCAATGATCCAGTTTCTATCCCATAGATAGCTCAAGGGTGGGGGTGGGGTCGGCACTAGGAGTTGGAATTTCTAAACTGGAGCACACTGGATAGGAATCAGTGCAACAACCAACCAGAACCCTGCAGCACCATGTTTATGTCATCATTACAGTGCCTAGACAGAGCAGTACACCACACTGGAGGCATGGCATGGCCACCCAGGAATAGCACTTTGCACTGAGAGGCAGGAGTCTCAAGCTCCACTCCAAGCCACACAATCTATAGTCTGGGTGTTGCTCTATAGCGAGATGGTTGGTCTCTGGAAGGAAAACAGCTACAGGCAAAAGGTTTTGGTTGGAGGAAACAGGCCTGAGAATTACCTCTGCTCAGCCATATCCAACACCAGAAAGGCAAACGTATCAAGCCAGAACTGCTATCCTAAGAACCACTTAGTGCAAAGCAAAATAGAGATGCACCATTACCTAAAGAACAGACACTTCTGCAGTCTGCTTCAGAGTTCTCTAAACCAGTGGATCTCAAACTTTCCAGACTACTGTCCCCCTTTCAGGAGTCTGATTTGTCTTGCATACTCCCAAGTTTCACCTCATTTAAAAATTACTTGCTTACAAAATCAGACAAAAATACAAAAGTGCCATAGCACACTATTACTGAAAAAAATAGTCTCATTTTTACAATATAATAAAATAGATCAATTGGAATATAAATATTGTACTTACATTTCAGTGTATAGTATATAGAGCATATATGTCATTGTCTGTATGAACGTAAGAACAGTCATACTGGGTCAGACCAAAGGTCCATCTAGCCCAGTATCCTGTCTTCTGACAATGACCAATTCCATGTGCCCCAGAGCGAATGAACAGAACAGGTAATTATCAAGTGATCTATCCCCTGTTGCCCATTCCCAGCTTCTGGCAAACAGAGGCTACGGACACCATTCCTGCCCATCCTGGCTAATAGCCATTGATGGACCTATCCTCTGTGAATTTATCTAGTTATTTTTTGAACCCTGTTATGATCTTGGCCTTCACAACATCCTCTGGCAAGGAGTCCCATGGATTGACTGTGCGTTGTGTGAAAAAATACTTCCTTTTGTTTGTTTTAAACCTGCTACCTATTAATTTCATTTGGTGACCTCTAGTTCTTGTGTTATAAGAAGGAGTAAATAACACTTCCTTATTTACTTTCTCCACACCAGTCATGATGTTATAGACTTCTATCATATCCCCCCTTAGTCATTTCTTTTCCAAGCTGAAAAGTCCCTCTCCTCATATGTAAGCTGTTCCATGCCCCTAATAATTTTTGTTGCCCTTTTCTGAACCTTTTCCAATTGCAATATATCTTTTTTGAGATGGGGCAACCACATCTGCACACAGTATTCAAGATGTGGGTGTACCATGGATTTATATAGAGGCAATATCATATTTTCTGTCTTATTGTCTATCCCTTTCTTAATGATGCCTAACATTCTGTTCGCTTTTTGACCTGCCATTCCACATTGAGTGGATGTTTTCAGAGAACTATCCACAGTGACTCCGAGATCTCTTTCTTGAGTTGTAACAGATAATTTAGACCCCATCATTTTATATGTATAGTTGGGATTATGTTTTCCAATATGTATTACTTTGCATTTATCAACACTGAATTTTATCTGCCATTTTGTTGCCCAGTCACCCAGTTTTGTGAGCTCCTTTTGTAGCTCTTCGCAGTCTGCCTGGGACTTAACTATCTTGAGTAGTTGTATATCATCTGCAAATTTTGCCACCTCACTGTTTACTCCTTTCCCAGATCATTTATGAATATGTTGACTAGGACTGGTCCTAGTACAAGCCCCTGGAATTTTAGTTTGTACTGACTTAGCTAATACTTTTTATGTAGCCTGTTGTAAAACTAGGCAAATATCTAGATGAGTTGATGTACCCCCTCAAAGACCTCTGCATACCCCTGGTTGAGAACCACTGTTCTAAACCACTGTTTAACTGCCTCACTTTCACCCGGGCTGTACGTCCGAGTGACAGGGAGACAGCATTAATAAATAGTTGTGCTAAAGATAAGGCTGGTAGGTGTTTGATTTGGAGAAACAGCATACACTTACCTTCCTTCAGCTATGCCTGTAAAGACTGCCCCAGCCTTGTCTGCACATTCTACAACTGGGTAGGATTAGTGTACGTATGTTTCCTCATATTTACAAGATCTCCGACCTGGCTACACAGATATAGGTGGGGTGATTCTCATTTATGAGTTCTTGCTTCTCGCTATTTGACCGAACACTAGAAGAGCCATTAGCATGCATTACAGGACATCATACAGCACTTGCTGGGCTGGTTTTGTCCTTACGCTGGGCCACTCTAGACCTAAGCTGCCACTCCTAGTCCCACGGTATGGGACAACATAGAATTCCCTGCTGTGGCACTCACAAGGAAGTGGCCTCTGCAAACAGGTTGGACAGGTTTTATCACCACTGTTTGGTAGCTAGGCCCCTTTGAGCAGCAGCTGCCTTTCACATAAGAACTGGGAATTCACCCCATATTGGCCACTTGGAAATAAACGGCAGAGGTCCCCTCAGGTAAGAAGTACATAGGTGTTGTATAGGGAGAATCAAAGCTGCCGGCAAAATTAGGAGAGTGGGACCCACCAAAAAAAGGGTGTAAGTTCCCTACATTCAGCCAAAACCAGAAGGGAGGGCAGACCTTGTACTGTATGAAGGTCTGGGGCGGGGACAGGACAAGGCAATAATAAACAGGCATTTAGTCTAAGGGGGGCAGGAAGCCTGTCCTCCTCAGTAAATCCCAGAGACCATAACCTACTTTGGGATGACCATGAGTTCATTAAAGAGGGTTACACTGTACAATAAAGCTATTTGAAATGAGTCGTCAATAAGGAGTAAACTTGCTCGAGTATATTGCACCCAAAAGGGCAAAATGCAACAGACCATGTGTCATATAAGGGCAGTGATCTGCAAGGTGAACTATTGGGAGATACTGCAAAATGAACTGATGCTACCGCTTGGCATTTCTCCATGCAAACGGGCTTAGATTGGGGGCTGTATTTATGGAAATGGCAAACAGTCCAGGAAGCATAGGATAGCGATGATGCCATCACATCACCAGATGGTTTAGTCCAATACAGAGATCCTTGACAGCATACCTGTGGGAGTGTGACAGAGCCTGCTCAGAGCCTGTCAGAGACATGCACAATATTTCCGGGATTCCAGATGAAGGATCGCTAAAAAGCCCTGATGAATGCTGCTGATTCTATATAGCAAGAACTAGACTAGCTACAAATCTTTAACCCTACAGTACTGCCCCCATTTCAACAGCACTTGCAATGGGCAATACATTTCAACAGTCAAAAAATCCTGAAAAAAACCATTTTTATTAATGCACACAGTATCCAGACATCTAGAAGAAATCAGCAAATTCCAACATTAACTCAAATCTCTGTCATCAATCATCAGCACCCTTCCCCACACTTCCATATGAATTTCCCTTTCATACACTAGAACCTTTGGGTAAATAAAAGCATAGAAACATATGAAAAAAACATGCAGAAGGTTTCCTACCAACTACAAGGATGTAACTTTTTGGAGATCAGCAATTCTTTGTTCATTTGACTCAGCAAAAGTGATATCAAAATACGTTGTGCTTTAAAATAAAAAAAATACTAAAATATAAAAACTTAAATATTTTTAAAATCAGAGTGCTAATAGCAATTGATTTATCACAGCTGTTTCAACAGAATCTGTTAATGAAGCATTGAGAATTTGAGGTCTACATAGCAACATTCACATTTTGCACTGCATACAGACAGGCTGCCAAACTTATATGACTGTGCCACCGGGAGCCTCGTGGAAGAATTCAACCCAAATGTGCCCCACTGATAAGATCTACTGAGGTCATGAAGTAAGGTGAATACTAACATAAAGGAGGGTTGTCAGAGTCCAAGAGCAGAGAGCCATTTTTACTGACCAACACCACATAACAACGGCCATACGGGGTCAGACCAGTGGTCTACTCAGCCCAGTATCCTGTCCTCTGACAGTGGCCAATGCCAGATGCTTCAGAGGAAGTGAACAGAACAGGGCAATTTATCGAGTGATCCATCCTCTGTTGTCCCGTTCCAGCTTAGGGCAGTCAGAGGTTTAGGGACATCCAGAGTATCGGGTTGCCTCCCTGACCATCTTGGCTAATAGCCATTGATGGACCTATCCTCCAGGAACTTATTTTGGTCATCACAACATCCCCTGGCAATGAGTTCCACAGGTTGACTGTGCAATGTGTGATGTACTTCCTTATGTGTTTTAAACCTGCTGCCTATCAATTTCATTGCGTGACCCCTGGTTCGTGTGTTATGTGAAGGGGAAAATAATACTCTCCTGTTCACTTTCTCCACACCATTCAGGATTTCATAGACCTCTATCATATCGCCCCTTAGTCTCTTTTCCAACCTGAACAGTCCCAGTTTTTTAATCTCTCCTCTTACAGAAGCTGTTCCATGCCCCTAAAATCACTGTTGTTGCCTTCTCTGTGCTTTTCCCAATTCTAATATACCTTTTTTGAAATGGGGCTACCACAACTGCACACAGTATACAAGGTGTGGGTTTACCATGGATGATAGTGAGGCATTAGGATATTTTCTTATTACCTATCCCTTTTCTAATGGTTCCTAACATTGTTAGCTTTTGCCTGCTGCTGCACATTGAGCAGATGTTTTCAGAGAGCTATTCATGATGAGTCCACGATCTCTTTCTAGAGTGGTAATAGCTAATTTACACCCAATCATTTTGTATGTATAGTTGGGATTATGTTTTCCAATGTGCATTACTTTGCATTTATCACTGAATTTCATCTGCCATTTTGTTGCCCAGTCACCCAGTTTTGTGAGATCTCTTTGTAACTCTTCATAGTCAGCTTTGGACTTAACTATCTTGAGTAATTTTGTGTTGTTTACAAACTCTGCCACCTCACTGTTTACCTTTTTCCAGATCATTTAGGAGTATGTTGTACAGCACTACTCCCAGTACAGATCCTTGGGGGACTCCATTATTTACCTCTCTCGACTGTGAAAACTAACCGTTTATTTCTACCCTTTGCTTCCTATCTTATCCCATGACTCCAGCTGAACACATATTTGTTATCCAGTCATCTATATTAAGTGCTCAAGTTCCAAGGTTCATGGGTGTATTAAAGTGGAAATGATTAGTGCTTTTGTGACATTTTCCCTCCTCCACCAAACCTTCCCTTCTAATACACTTCTGTGTTCAGTTCAGGCCATCATACAGTGACTGGGAAGAAAAAGCCAAAGGACCCAATTCCTCCATGGTGTAACTCCCTGAAGTGCAAAAGAGTTACACCAAAGAGAAATCTGGCCCCTTGTGTTTAGCGTGCAAGCTTTATGCAAACCATGGAAGACAGTAAGGGAACTGGAATCTCCACAGAAGAAATTCAACCTAGCCATAGACAACCTTGGCCACATGAGAGGGGTGTGTGTGAGAGAGAGAGAGAGAGAGAGGGGCAACAGGACCAAAGTTAGCCTAAGTGAAGCAGAACACTAGGAAGAATAATAGTGATACCATGCCTCTTTCTAGCACCTTTAGTCAAAGGAACTCAGAGCACTTTGTACACCTTAAATTAATCCTCACAACAGCCCTGCAAGGTACGCCAGTATTGTAGAAGTTACACAGATAAAGAAACTTAAGTGGATGTTTGCTAGAACTGATCCAATATTGCCATGAAGTTCTGATTCCCAGGGCTGAGATCTCAAGTACCTGCCTCAACACCCACCTCAACATCCAAAATGGTCAGAGGCACATACACATGCTAAGAAGTGTTTTGTAATGAAGAATGGGAATGCTGAATCACCCCCAAGGGAACTATGGGTACTGTTGTCATTAAGAGGCAGTTTTGCACTAATCATATGAGAAGAGACATGTCTGTCTTTGAACGAAACTCACTCAGATGAACGTTCTATGTTTATGGAATCTTCCCAGAAAGTCTTAATTTGTAGCTGCTAATTGAGGGAGGTTGTAATCTTGAGGTCCATCACAACAAGACTATGGGTACCTCGAGTCTCCTGCCTTTTTCAGCATCTCATGTCTGCAAAGGAATGGGAAAGGAATACCTCCTCTGAGACAGAACTGGCACCCCCACTAGACAAGTCTTTGGAAGCAGAGCCCAAACACCTGCCAGACCATAGGTTTGATAGCAAGTGAGAGGGCAAGAACTCCTGAAAGAACTGCCTGAAAGTACAACTGTTCACCCTCCTTGCCTTTTATAATGCAGATGATAGCTTGGGGCCTTCTCTTCCATTATTTCTCCTGCTGTTCATTAAATGAGGGCTGGATTCCCATTTAGCTCAGAGATAGACATTAGCTTCTAGTAAGTCAGTAATGCTGGGGATGAGGAGTCTACCCACCCTTTCAGTTTAGCTGAAGGCATCAACATGTTCAGCAACAGAGATACACATGCCCTATGATCTTTCGCCAGGCTGCACCAGCCAGACTGCCTTGAGCTAGAACCCAGCTCCCAATCTCGACGGGCATTTGGATCCCTGCTTCTCTTCACTTGCTCATAATTGCTGCTGCAGCTGATTCAAGGACACTTGGAGCTTTTGCTAAGACTTCTCTCCTTCCATCTAAAAAATGAAATAAAGCCTAAATTTGATGTCTATCCACAGCCAGGCAGAAATAGGCTCTGAATTAGGGTTGGGAAAGTCATCGGTGTTAATTGTGTATCAATTAGCTGGTGGCTTGACAAAATAAGAGATCATATTTCCCTTTTCGGGGCTAGTAAAGAGTGAACCGTTTCTGATGCTTGGAAGCTGCGGCACAAATGATCTAGAGATAGATTTTCCTTCTCTTAAAAATACTTCTTGTTTGGAGAACAGGTCTAGATCTTTGCTCGGTGGCTGAGACTTGAGAATAGCTCCTGCTCCCCCTGCCTCATGTCACTCCCACTGTTTAACTTTAGTGAGAAGTAGATAGGTCTGCAGGGCCATCCCTAGGGAGGTGCGGGGACTGGGGCGGAAGTGACATCACTTCTGGGACCAACCACGCTGGGAGCGGGTAGGGGAGGCTGTGCCTTCCCAAACAGCCAAGCGTGGCTCTCCCTTGGGTGGAGGGCTCTCCCTCCCCCAGCCAGCGGTTCACCCGCCGCCCAATCACGCCAGCCCACGTGGTCCCCCAAAGTGCGGGGCCGGGAGCGGTTGCCCTGGTTCGCTGTCCCCTAAGGACGGCTCTGCAGGTCTGAAGTCTTAGCTGGAGAGCAAACATTAATCTGATCACGTTTCAGCTGATAATTATTTTTTAAACCTCATCCATACTCAAATACAAGATGATTAAGGCTTTGTTAATTCAGAATTGCTTTCTGAAGAGAGATGAGAAGAGTCTGGCTGAAAATGGCAGATGCTTTCACAGCTCCTTCTGCCTAAGGAAAACAGGAAAAAAAAATAAAAGACCACACAAGAGTCTCATAATAATACTTTGCACTTAGCTAGAGCTCTTCATCTCTAAGGTGCATCTCAAATATTATTTAATCCTCACAACGCCCTGGTGAGGTGGTTAGTAAGTATTATTATATCCCTATTTTACATATAGGGAAACTGAGGCAGAGTGGCTAAGTGACTTGCCGAAAGCCACAGAAAGAGTATGTCAGAGCTGGGATCAGAAGGCAGAAAATTCCTGGCTCTCAGAGTCTCTCTCCGCCACTCCCTCTTCCCCCAGTGCAAGTTTTAACAGAGACCTGAATCCAACAGAGAAGGAGGCTAGCAGTGCCACATGCTTAAATAGCAGGATTCCCAGTATTACACACACTCAGAAAAAGTAACATTAAATAATTGAGCCTCTTGGAATTAAAGCCAAGATTACTGCACATGTTGTGAAGAAGCCAATGTACAATACAAACCTAGCTTAATAAATAAAGAAAAGACATGCAGCTGCTACCGCCACTGTGTGACCGAGTCCTCAGCTCATTAAGGTCCCAGATCGCAATGGGTGCACCCACCACATCACTCCTGCGACTCTACTGCCACACCAACATGTGCGTGTCTGATAGTGCGGCCGTGGAGTTTATAGCCATCCTGAGTCACTAGTGCCACTGTGCCTGGCTGCATTCCCTCTGCTGGCACATGGCAGACTATTTCATGGTCGTATGGATCATATTTGCCACCGACGGGGTTCATCTTCTGAAGGCCATGCTTGGCAAATACACTTTGCAACTTGGCCTCTATGAGGGAGAGGCCTTCATAGATCTTCTTGAGGGTTGGTTTTGGGTCAGTAGGCTCTGCTTCTCTTGCAGCGCTCTCAGTAGTCTTCTCCAAGATATCAGCTACCTCCACCAGGTCCTTGCAGAAACTCTGGATCCCTGCAGCCACACACACAAATAGGCAGGATGTTAAGCAATGTCAGTTCAGTGGTAGATAGTGCAAGGCTCCAGCATCAGCCCTGGGCATGTTGCCATGCCCCACTGGAAGGGACTGATCCTAAGAGATGACTGCCTTCAGCTCCCACTTCAATGGTAACGGAGGGCATTCGGCATCTCCCGAGACTGGGACCTCGGAATTGTACTTAGCCATGGTATAGAATCCAAAGCTTGTTGCCATTTAGGAAACCTGGCTCAGTTTGTATAAATTTTGGGCAGCTGTATATTTCTGGCTGCAGAGAATCTGATATGAAGATTGACAGAAACCTTCCCCCTCTCAGGTGGTAGGGACATGTTCACTGAGTAACATAACAAAAAGGGATCTGAGATAGATGGGAGAGGAAAGGGGAAGACATAAGCAACAATTAAATGCTGCATACTCCTTCATATATAGGTTTGAGAGCTATGTAGAGAACCAATAAGTAGGAGGAGGAGAAAGAAGAGAGTTACAAAGAAGCATCCATAGCAGATCAGATATTGGTGTATGTAGTCTTGCATCTGGGCCTAGTCCAATTCCAACAATGTAGATGGACCCTGAATGTAATAGCTACTTCCAAGCAGACCAGGCAGGCACAAAGCAAAGGAAATATAGGCACTCTAACTCAGGATAAGCTCCAGCAGCCTTCAGATAAGCGTTAACTAATGAGAAAAAAGAAAACTCCTAGGACTGATATGGCCTACAGAGCTTTCTACCCTTCGGTTTCAGGTCTGAATCAAAGTCATACCAGTAGTATCCTAGAGTGCTACCATCTGATGATTGCTTGGCAGCCTAAGTGATATGAGATGGTGGACTCAGCCCAGTTCCAAGCTGACAGGTACCCACATCACATAAAACCACAACTAGCATTTCTGATGATGACAGTCTAAGCAGAGGTGCCCAGGACTGGATTCTCCATGGAGACTGAACTATCCTTTCACCCCTAGAGGTGGTCCCTTCACAGAAGGATTAAAGTACATTGACAGGACAGAGTGTGGAATGCTTGCTCTGCCGTTTCTCATGTTGCACCTGCTCTGTGATAATCAAGGATATCAGTCTCCAGGGCTATCAATCCAGCCCATTTCACCAACACTAAGTTTACTACATATATTTTAAGAAGAATACATTAATTGAGAAAGTGATGGCCTCTATCCCAGCATGCACTACATCCATTAATTTCACAATGGAGGTGAAGGGAAGAACGGGATCTCAGTACTAGAAAGGAGATCGCAGCTTCATGACATTGCATAGACCATGGAATAAACTCAACGTGCCAATTCTCAGCTGGTGTAAATCATCTTCAACGAAGTCAAGGAAGCTATGCTGATTTACACCAGCTCAGCAGCTGAATGCAAGCATTTTACAAGTACATTCCCAAAATCCACAGGGTGGTATGATTTATTAGTATAGATCATCGTTACAAAGCAAACCTTGGAAAAAAGAAACAAGCCATAGGGCTATCTCCAAAATAAGCCCACAGGATTTGGCTGACCATGCAGACACAACAGCGAGCAAGTCCAGCCACCAGTCACTTCAGGCCAAACACCACAACAGGCTTTAAAAAGAACAAGGGCAGAAGGACGGGGAGAGGAAGCAGCTTATCTGTACTTTCTGCTCTGTTTCCCAACTGTGCTTAGCCAAGCAAGTCACACTGCAGCAAACAGCTCCTAGATAGTGCCAGCAGCACTTCACTTACCAAACAGCTTGGCATCTTCCACAAACTTCTGGGTTCTCCTCCGGACATTTTCCGAATCCGCCAAGGCTTTCCGGTATCGCTCCTGCACACACAGCAACAGGCACAGGCATTAGACAAGGGGAGTGACCCATCACAGTGCCACACCTATTGCTGTAGAACCTTGCATCCCCCTACATAGACAGTCTATTTAAAGAGATACTCCCCCTGCAAGTTACCGGCTCATGCTGGCCCCGCCACCCCAGTTCGGAAGAACACACATGCCCAAAGGCCTCTCCCATTGCTTGAGGCAGCAAAACTAGGAGCAGATTAACAGTACCCAAGTCACTGGTCAGGAGGGTTTTGGGCACAGCTGAGCAGACCATTCTGCGTTATCAGATCAGGCTACTGATCTTGGACCATTCAAGGTGCAGCTTTTGATGGATTCTTTCCCTTAGCAGCTGACTGGGTACTGAATTTGCATCAGCTGATGCTTTGCTAGTGCAGAAGATAGCTGCTGTCAGGGTGATACTTTCTAGAAAGGCCCTGCATCTTTCCCTTTCTTTAGCCTTTTCTACGCAAGGGAGTAGCTAAAACAAACAAACAAACAAAAAAATCTCACCAGTGCAGCTGAACCAGTGTTAGCAGAGGTAGCACCCCTAGGGAAGATTAGCTCTTTTTAGTACCATGTGAATTAACCCTGTTTGGAACAAGTCTAATCACAGTGCTCAAAATAGTTGTGACGCTGGTGGCTCCTCAATAGAGGGCTGCCAACATTGCTCACACCACAGGAGCTGAACCAGTGTTAGCCAGGGTGGCATATTTGTAAAAATTCTCTAGTGTAGACAGCCATAGAAGGCTAACAAATGCTCTCCCCAATGATAACGTAGAACTGGTGACCCACCTCTCTCTTTCACACCCACACACACACCTACACCCCTCTGTGTGTTTGGGTGAGGAGTAAACATTTCTCAGAAAGTGCGTCAGCAGGAGTAGAGTCTTTTGCAATATTTCAAGTTCTATTTTCACTTGCCACATCAGTACATTTGCCACCCTATTGTAGAGACAATAGAGAAGTCCAATAAAATGCATTTGTTTGTAGCACCCTTCATAAAGTGATGATGCGCAGGCTGATCTCAAGAGAGGGCTCTCAACTCTGCTGTTTGCCTGCCCTGTTAGTCTGTCAGACCAGAGTCTGTTGCCCTTCAGGGACAGCATATCCATGAGGGAGCATGGAGCCTTCTTGGGGTGGAAGTTCATATAGTTAATACATTAGTGGTGTGCTAATTTACTATTTGCTCGGGAACTTATAGCTTGATGGATAATAATGTAAACAATACAAAATCATAAATGGGGTTCAGAGCATCAGCCAGTAATGGGGGCTATGAATTTACCTTAATTGTGAGATCAACTGTAAGGAGTGAGTGAAAGCTCATAAAATGGCACAATCTATAATAATATAAGTTGATGGGAAAAGATGCAAAAGGGAGACAAAGGCTGAATTAATCCAAACAAAAAGACCTACTGATGTAACTCAAGGACTGGGTTACAATCAAGCCTGATAAACAAGAGAAGTTCTGAACTGGAAATCAATTAATTTTCAGCACCTGGATTTTGGTTAAGCCTACTTGGCGAACATAAGGGGTTGGGCTATTTTGCCCATCACTCCCTTTTGAGATCCTTAAAAGAAAAGACTTTTGGAGGAAAACAATATCAAGAAGAAGCAGCTGGTTGCCAGCAACTGCTGAAGCGAGCTTTACCATCATGGTCTCCTGGGATCCCACGATCTACTGTAACATCACTGGGCCATCCTGATCCTGAGAGATGCCCCGACCAGACTGGGCCAGAGAGAGGGACTCAGATGACATCACCACCTCCGCCTGCTCTGCCTAAATCCCAACCACCATCTGGGATGTGACACTGTTACATACCTCCAGACCCACCCAATGTGTCCTTTTCATTCCCCACTTTATTTCTTCTCTTTCCTACCACTCTCCTTCTAATAAGAATCTGGCTTAGCTGGCCAAGACTGTGTATTTTGCAACACCACTTTAAACCAGAGAGGCAGATAAAAGCAATGCCCTAAACAGCCTGATGCTGGTACAAGTTTGCCAGATCTCTGAGTGGCTAATAAGACAGTGTACAATGCCTCTGGTTTCTCCAATAGTGAGGTTGCAAGTGAAAGTCAATACCAGAGATGGAAGTTGCATTGTCTATCTTTGTTGTTCTCTTTTGTGTGTATCTTATTTTGTCTTCTTGAAAATGGGACTGGACTTTAACAATAACAGCAGCAGCTCCAGCCCATTTCAAATTAACTTTCTCTCTTTTCCCTAAAAAAGGACAGTTATTAGGATCTTTAATACCATCTAAGAGACTGTCAGACAGGGAATTTTCCCCACTAAAGGAAAAAGGGAAAGGGAACAAGACAAGTTGTTACAATGAAAGCCTTATATAATACTATACCTGTTTTCCTTTCTTTTCTGTATCTTTAACAAAAGATAAAAAAAATTTACTCATGTGTTTGCCATAAAACGAAGCAGGCTGAGATCTGTTTAATGTTGGATTACGACAGGGTCACATTAACATCTCTGACCCCATTAATTCCCTTGAAATTAGTACAATGGGGGAAGGGTTACAGAACGGAAGTAACTCATTGCTTTGAGGTGGAAGTATGAGGGCATTCCAATTAAGATGATGCAGCACAAATGAAACAGCCATCTCTTTCAACTGTGGAGAGTCCGAGGGAGAGGACAGGGAGGAGGCCAAGTCTAGAAATGCAGAAGGAGTGGGTGAGCTAGGAGGTGATTACAAGTTCACAGAGATGAGGCGAGTGATTCCATTCCATGAGTGATTCTGTTCTAAAAATGATGAGCGTGATTAACTGGTAAGATGAAGGAACTGAAAGGGATAAAGGCGAGGGTAGAGGCATCGACTTTGGGATTTCCCCAGGGGTGCAGGACCCCCACTCAGCCCCTTCCTCCAAACCTCCCCCCTCCCCTGCCTCTTCCCGCCCCCTCCCCTGCCTCTTCCCCCTACTGCCTCCTGCAAGACGCTGAACAGCTGATCGTGACAGCCGGGCGGGAGGCACTGGAGGTGGGTGGGGTGGGGAGAGCTGATCCGTGGGGCTGCTGAGCACGCACAATTTTTTCCCTGTGAGTGCTCCAGCCCTGGAGCATCCACTGAGTCGGCGCCTATGGTAGAGGGAATGGAACACTGCTTTGCTACCTAAAGCAAGAGTAACTTGGCTACAACACCTTGTACCTAGAGTTTAGAGAGCAGGATTTCAGAACAGATGCTGATTTCCAAATGCATAGAAAACCATCTCCTCAATTAAGGAAAGCAGCTCAATACATTCTACACATCAGGCCTGCCTCAGCTGGATCATTTTGCACATTTATCAGAGTTGTATAAACCCTTCTAAGACCTGGTGATCCTTGAATGCCATAAGGCCAGGCTAATCAGGATCATCATCATTTGAATTCTCACAAGACACAGGCAAAATTACTGCAGGTCTAAACAGGCAACACTCAAAGATTTGAACAGGGAATCTCTAATAAACACCGTATTTGCTAGCCAGGATCAGACTACTCGGTTCATCCAGTCTGGTCTCCTACTTCCAGCAGTAATCAACAGCTGATGTTTTGGAGGAGGACATAAAGCACTTTGCTAACTGGGCATTGCCTCCTCATGTTACGCAAGAGTAGCTGGTTGCCACCCTGTAGCCCAGAGATGGCTGCCTTTCCGTGGTGAAGTTGGTGAAAAGCTTTGGGATAAAAGATGTCATCTATAATGTATTCAGGCAGGTGGCTTAACAGTGAAATGAATGAGCCCTCCCACTTTGAAGGGACTGAACCCTGAAGACGTGAGGATACCTTGGCTAAGATGCTGCTAATGGTAGACTCACAGTTAAATCACGGACTTGTTCTTCCAGTTTGCTGGCTTTGAGCTCTACAGTTCGCTCAGAAAGGGGATGTCTCGGCTCATCGCGGGGATCCTCTGGTCCACACTCATCTCCCGTACTCCTCTGCTGGGCCGCAGTGCTGAAGAGACACAGGCAATCTCTGAAATACAAGCCAAGGGCAAAGAAGAAAGAGAAACACGATCCAGAGCTCAGAAGGGAAGATGTTGCTTTGTGCCCACCATCAGTGTTAAAAGCACATTCTCTTTGGAGACACCTAGGTAGGATCTTAACTCATGTAAAATAAGCAGATATGAAAGGCAGATACTACGCTTTGGTGCTTGGATAATACAGTGACTGATGCCACCCGGACATGTCTACATGACAAAACAGGGGAGGTGTCCACACTACAAAGCTACTTTTGGCAGCAAACCTCTGCTGTTTCTGCCAACAAAATAAAACCACCTCAACGACAGGCATAAAGCTTTTTGCGGCAAAGTTAAGTCTCCCCTGCCCCAGATACACCACTCTCCTCTCCCTCCCCCGACACACTTCAGTTGAAAAGCAGCTGACAATCTACTAGGAACTGGAAGCCCCTGGAAGAATGGGATTGAGAAACCTGCATCATGGGATGCTATACCTGCCCCCTCATGAGGCATTGCAAATCCTTCCCAAAGCACCCTGCAGCCAGTTGCATAGTGGGATAGCTACCACAATGTTGCACTGCTCTCTGTGTTGATGCAAGAGCTGTTCGTGTGGATGCACTCTGCCGACAAACGGAGCTACTGTGGACATGCAACAGCGGTTTTAATTAGGGCTGTCGATTAATTACAGTTAACTCACACGATTCACTCAAAAATTGCGATTAAAAAAAATTAATTATGATTAATCGCAGTTTTAATCGCACTATTAAACAATAGAATACCAATTGACATTTATTAAATATTTTTGGATGTTTGTCTACATTTTCAAATATATTGATTTTAATTACAACATAGAACACAAAGTGTACAGTGCTCACTTTATATTATTTGTTATTACAAATATATGCACTGTAAAAATGATAAACAAAAGAAATAGTATTTTTCAATTCACCTCATACAAATACTGTATTGCAGTGGTTCTCAATCATGGGTCTGGGCCCCCCAGGGTGGGGGGGGCCCCGCAAACGGGTTTCAGGGGGCCCGTCAAGCAGGGCCAGCATTAGACTCACTAGGGCCCAGAGTAGCAAGTTGAAGCCCCACTGCATGGGGCTGAAGCCCAGGGCCCCTGAGTCCCGCTACCCAGGTCTGAAGCCGAAGCCTGAGCAATGTAGCTTTGAGGGGGACCCTGTGGCATGGGGCCCCAGGCAACTGACCTGCTTGCTACCTCCTGACACCAGTCCTGGCTTTTATATGCAGAAAACCAGTTATTGTGGCACAGGTGGGCCGTGGAGTTTTTATAGCATGTGTGTGTGTGTGTGTGTGTGTGTGGAGGGAGGGGGAAACTCAAAGAAAAAGGTTGAGAACCCCTGCTGTATTGCACTCTCTTTATCGTGAAAGTGCCACTTACAAATATAGATTTTTTTTCTGTTACATAAGTGTACTCAAAAACAAAACATTGTAAAACCTTAGCGCCTACAAGTCCACTCAGTCCTACTTCTTGTTCAGCCAATAGCTAAGGTAAACAGATTTGTTTACATTTACGGGAGATAACGTTGCCCACTTCTTATTTACAATGTCACAATAAAGTGAGAACAGGCGTTTGCATGGGACTTTTGTAGGTGGCATTGCAAGGTATTTACATGCCAGATATGCTAAACATTCGGATGTCCCTTCATGCTTTGGCCACCATTTTTTTTAATCGCGTGACAGCCCTAGTTTTAATTAAAACGCTTTAATTAAAGCAGCATAACTTTTGCCAACAAAACTTTGTAGTGTAGACAAGGCCTAAGTTACTTGGAATATGTAAACAGAGTTCAAACGCAGAGAGCTGGTGGATAATAAGCCTTATAACCATACAACTTGGCATGTTAGTAGTATCTAGTTCAGAATCTTTTCCCTCTGTAAAAAATGTTTGAGAGGAAGGTGACCCCCCCCCCCCCCCCAATGAATCTAGCCAAGGGGTGGGAGAACCGACACGCACATTCCTGCTGAAAAGATCATACACGAAATGTGGGGATCTTGTTCATGGGCACAGAAATTCCCCAGCGTGTGAAACCTCTACACAGGCAGTTCAGATCTGAACTAATAACAGGCATGTCAAGACGTTCTGCAGGACAGAGTTTCTTTGAAAAGCCCCAGCTCTCTTCGGGATTTAACAGCACATCACATATCACGGAGTTTTGCATCCCGTTTCACAGCCATGCTGAATTCACTTGCTGGGGGAAGAGTCAGATTTTTTGATACGCAAGTAACCATTTGTGGATCTCTGTTAGCCTCCTGGTACCAGTGGGTGAGCTGAGTTTGTGCCCTGGGATGATAAATTCTAAAGGCAGTTTTGCAAGGCAGATCTATTACCTGCCTTCTTTACAAGGCTCTTTCGACAGCGGCTTCAGAGAGCTAACATTTCTGAACTGAGTCCACACATTACATCTGCAAACCTACAGCAGCTTCAGAGATTCCCAAGCACTGCAAGGCCTAACATCATAGGGATTTGTGTCTGCCAACCATTGACTACACACCAGAACCGACCCAGGCCAGCTGATCCCCTCCAGATATGGACTTCAGCTAGCAGATTCAGCAAACCAGGGAGGAAGTGCATACACATCGTGCCAAGTCCCAAAACAGCTCTGCTCCCTCTGACAGAAGCCACTGGCCTGCTCTCTTCTTACTGGCCTATTATTAGCGATCTTCTCCTTCAGACCTATCAGCACTTTCTGGGGCCTGGCCAGTCCTCCACTTAGCCAGTTGGCCCACTTTACTTCTCAATGAACCTGACTCTTTTTACTAGAAGCTTGTTGTACATAGCAATAAATGGTAGATGGTTCCAGTGAACATGCTGTGTGGGCATCCTGCATATTAACATAGCTTCGGCACCTTCTGCAAGAACCCTCACAGCCCACAGTTAACAGCTCTATTAGTGGAGAGAGAAGGAGCTGAAACTTGTCTCTGCAGAAAGCTGCCCCTTTAGCTTAAAGAACAGGAGTACTTGTGGCACCTTAGAGACTAACAAATTTATTAGAGCATAAACTTTCGTGGGCTACAGCCCACTTCTTCGGCTGTAGCCCACGAAAGCTTATGCTCTAATAAATTTGTTAGTCTCTAAGGGTATGTCTACACTACGAGGGTAATTCGATTTTACTTAAATCGAA
>NW_020664746.1:1226728-1276259 GCF_002925995.2 Terrapene triunguis | reverse complement strand
ATACAAGATAGTATAATGTCCTTAGGGCTGGATTTTTAAAGGTATTTAGACAACTAGTAGGATTTTCAAAAGCATCTAGGTGCTTTCACCCTTTAAAAATCTGGCCTGTGGTGAATATTTGGGAACCAAGTTCCACACACAAGTGGTGATATGGAAAAGCACTAGGGTGCTGGATAAAGATGCAAAATAACTGTTGATAAAGGCAATCCGCATTGGCGGCTCAAAGGCATCTGAAAAAGGGAAATCAGTCAGCCTTGATGTCATATGATCCCAAAGAATAAACTTGTGTATAAAAAATGAAAAAAGAACAAAAATTTAGAAGTAAAAATGTTGCCATACCAACCGGAAGTGCTCTACTAGAAACTGTGAGAGATGTCATTGCTGAAGCTACTAGTAACTATTACTATTTTCAATGATTATTTGCTATTAAAATATCACTTAGCTAGCACAAGGACGTCCATCTGCACAATGTTAACAAAGGTAAATGATGAAGTGCTAGGAGTAATTAAAATAGCATTTTAAAAAGGAAATCATTGTAAATGGTGTGTCATTCCTTTAAATTGAGTACAAGAAAAAGGCAGTCCAATTCAGGCAAAGCGAACAGCAGAAAAGAGGTTTCAGAGTAGCAGCCGTGTTAGTCTGTATCCGCAAAAAGAACAGGAGTACTTGTGGCACCTTAGAGACTAACAAATTTATTTGAGCATAAGCCTTTGGATGCCCACGAAAGCTTATGCTCAAATAAATTTGTTAGTCTCTAAGGTGCCACAAGCAGAAAAGACAAATTTGTGAACTGCTATGAGGCTTTATACAGACATAGAGACTGAGTTGGATTATTTTAAACACTAAAAACCTGTCTGACAATTACCATTATTGGAAGCGGGTGTACGTAAAATATTTCACTGACTCAAGGCTCCTTCGGCAGCTCAATACATTATTTTAGACAGAGAAGAGCTGCCTTGTCTAGGCATTGGGATGCATGGTGCTTTTAAGAACACAGCCCTGGGAAGCAGGTGCTGAGCTGTACCATCCTCTGCCCCCCCAACACCCTATTTTTGCAACCACTGCAGATGGCTCATTCCATCTGGGGTAACTTTCATCTCCTCTGCCCCTTCTTATGTCAGGTTTGTCCCGTCTGCCACTGTCTAGTAGCATCTCAAGCTAGTTCTTAACCCCAGCGCCTATCTTCTGCCCCTGATTTTTCCCCTCCACCCCTCTCTTTCCCCTGCCTCCAACGTTCCTGTGCATTCAGTCCCTCCTCCCCACCAACTCAGCCCATCCTTCCCCTCCAATTTGCCCCCCTTTTATCCTATTGAGCAGCAGGGAGCAGATTGCCCTCCCTTGTGATGACAGTGGCTTCAGCAGATGTTACTGAGCAGCTCCACTTCGTATCAGCATGCGGTGTATCAGCAAAGCCACAAATTCTGATGGGCAGCAGTTTGTAATGTTACACCTGCCCAGCCAGGGAGCAGGCTGTGGGGCCTGCCCATACCAAGGTCCCAGTGTGCACACCGCCAGCTCTGCTCTGGTGACCCCAGGGCAGGAGCAGCAAGCCCAGCCTGTGCAGCATCACGATGTCAGGCCGCTTTTGGATTGTGGCACCAGGCCCCCAGTGGGAGGGGGCAGCTAACCCTCCCCTTACCTAAATCCTGCCCAGGCACACTCCTTGCTGAGCTCAGTAAATGCGCACAGCCTGGGTTCTGTACAGCAGTCTCTTTATTAGGGGAAAGGACACAGCTTCATAAAATGCAGATGGTTCTTACAGAGGAAGCAGGGGGCATAACATGCTGAGCTAGGCGCCTTCCATCCCCCACATCCAAAAGCAGGTGGCACAAGTGCCCAGGCAGCAGGGATGCCTACCAGGCATGACCATGCCCAAGCTTCTGTCTCCCCGTTCCTGCTTGTTTCCCTACCCCTCCCAGCTTCGGTTGAGGCAGCAGGGCGGAGAGACACAGAGACCGAGCCCCCATCCTGTAATCATAGGGCACTGGGCAGGCACTGTACGGTGAAAGCCTTAATTTCTTTATGGGAAGTAGCAGCATATGTCTTGGCTCATTAGTGAGGGAGCACACCTGTGCCCCTGCTGGGCTGAGTTATAGGAGAAATACCCTACTGCAATACAGCAGGGATGTTTGGTTTTGTTGTTCAGGCTTGTCACCAACAGATGGTTTGCTCTCTGTACACTACTGTATTACAGATCAGAGCCTTTGGCATGACACATCTGCCTCTGGGATTATGAAGCCATTACAGGCATGTGAGCAGAAGGTTAGCACATATACACAAATCGCTGGCTCCAGTCCTGCCAGTATGAAGGGAAGAGGGTTATGAGGAGAAAGCAGCAGGATTTTGACAGGTTCAACTTTCACGCAGTTCTAGCCCCTGTTCAAAAATTAGAGACTAGAAACCTGGAGGAACCTATGGGGCTGAGGCTGCAGCCCGTCCCGGCTAAGTGGTCTGAGAAACCCCCTCTTGAGCTAGGGCTGGAGAAGGAATTGTTCGACCTAGGAGTGCGCTAGAATGACCCTAGTGCAGCTTGAGTGCAAAGCATACAGTTACAGCAGGGATGCCTTTGGCCTCAGGTGTTTGACTGTGGGCTACCCAAAGATAACTTGCAGTACGCTGGTGGGTATCTATCCCCTAAAACCAACTTGGAGCCCTGCTTCAATTCCGTGCTGACATTTCATGCCTTGTTGTCTTAGTGGAGAGCACTAGAGCGTTGTGGGGAGAGGAGGATGGCTGCATATTGTGAAGTGACACCTGCCTTGAGCCAGGAAGACCACACAGAACTGAAGGAGACAGAGGGAGCAGTCTGCAGTGGCAGGGACATGCTAAGAGATGCTCTAGCATATGGCAGGAACAGCTGTGGGTGCTGGGTGGGTGACAGTGTTTCAAGGAACAGAAGCATCCAGTTCCCCTTCTTCCTACATCTTTGGAGACAAGGCCCAGCCTTCAACCAAACTGTGGAGAGGCAACAATCACAGCATAGGCTTGGGCATGGCCCGGGCCACGAGATCAGAACTGTTCCTTAGCAGCCTCAGCCACAGCATCCCACCATGGCTTAGAGACAACTTAGGGGCCAGGTCAAGGTTACTGTCGGGGGCAGGGGATGGGGAGTCTCTGCAACACTAGACTTTTATGAAGGAGCATAGGATTATCCAAGTGCATCATTCTCTTCTATTCGCTGATGCGGACTGCCTCCGAGGCAGTGAAAAAATCCCATTCAGGCACCTACCGCTGCAATACTCTGGTTTGACACTAAGACAACCGAGGCTAGCAAGAGGGAGATTGAATCAATATTAACACTGCTGCAGCATAATCTACGCTGAACCGTACTTAGCCTGACTGTAAACCACCTTGAGCTCTTGTGTATGTGGATGCAGGGTGCATTCAAATTGGATGAACAGCAAGTGATACTGCTTCCCCTCCTCCCCCACATGTATTTCTTTAGTGTGGACACTAGCTGGGGGTGGGGAATTTACAACTACTGAACAGCTCAGGGCCTGTAGCTGCAGGAAGGAACACAGATGGTTTGAGCCCAGCTCATTTACCTGCAGTTGCTATTTTTATTAATAGTTGTTTAGCTAGTTATCATACAAATATCCTGAGGCAGTGAGTTCCACAGGTTCTGTTGTACTGAAAGCTTACTGCCACATTACCCTTTGGTGCAGTCCAGGAACAAAGAGGAGTGCCTTGTGCTTTCCCTCTATCCCCCAGGCTTCCTGGCTCTGCTTACTCTTCTCCATACTACATTGGCTGAAATTGTTTCCTCTGTTCTTGCCCCCTTCCCTGGTCCTTCTCATCTTCCAGAGGCTGTCACTGAACTGGAGGTGTCCTGCCCTGCATGCAGTGTTGAGGATGTGCCATTAGTTCAGGCAATACCCTCATCTTCCCTCCCCCCTTCTCCACACAGCTCCCCATCTGACAGTGCTTTGAGGCAGCGGCTCCATATACCACCCCCTCGCCCCCCCAAGATGCTGAGCAAGGCCCAGTGGGGGTGCTTTCAAATGTTGGCAGCAGAGCTTCCCCAGCGTTCATTCTCCAAAGGCAGTCAGCCCTTGCCCTGCACTGGGCAGCGTTGCCCTGCAGCACAGCCGTTTCCCGCAGGAAGGAGATTAGAATTAGATAAAACAGTTGAGCCAGAAGCACCGAACTTGAGACAACCTGGCCCCCCCACCACTCAGAGGTGCTGAGCACACAAATCTCCATGTGCAGTCAGGAGACACTGGGGGGGAGCAGCAGCTCTGAGAATTAAGCCCAGGGTGGCTCATGAACCCAACACTGAAACATCCAAAATCAGTGGCCACTTTAAAGTATAGCTTCCCAGCCTTCCTCTTCCCCCGTTGTGCTGAATTTACCTGACGTACAAAAAAAAATAATAAAAAAAAAATACAAAAAAGGACAACTGCAATGTGACAGAAGAGACTGCAACAGGGCAGAGCACACCCACTAAGTCAGAAGCTCTAAGGGTCAGAGATCTACCAAACAGTGCACAAGAAAGCACCATGGCGACAAGATCTCCTTCTAGGGCCTGTGGGCTTGGCCGCTGCAGAGGGAGGAGACTAGGCTAGCTCCACACAATCTCTGCTCTGGTTGGGGATAGTGGACTAACTACACCAATGGCCTGATCCAGTAAAATCGCATGTCAATAGCACCACTTCCATGTAATGCCTCTAATGAAAGCTGACCCCACCCCTCGTGGAGGCTAGATCATACTGACCCACATTTGACAGAGGGAGGAAACTGAGCAGCAGGAGGTAAAGCACAATCTAGTCACAGACCACCTGTGGTGCAATCAAGAATAGAAGCCAGGTGCTCTGACTCTGAGTTACCTGCACTCTCCCCTAGCTCACGCTCCCCCATGTTTCTGTTAGTTACCAAGAGCAAAATACATCAATGGGGATCGCTAACGTCCCAGTCCTAGTGGGGTGCTCCTCCCCAGAGCTGGGCATTCCAGCTGCATGGGAGCCTTACTCTTGAAAGATTCCCCCCCATTCCCAAATATCCCTCCCCTCTCCCCAACACCCAATCTTGTCTGCTTGCCAAACGTCCCCACCATTAGAAGGTGGGTGCTTTCCCCATGCCCCCATCCCCCTGCTGGAGATCCATGCTTGCCAGAATCCTCTTCCACTCTCCCTGGGGAAAAGGGGCTTGCGGCTCTTCAGTGTGTCCCAGGGCCCGAGTCTGTTCGCTGCAGGTGAGGCCTGGCTGCCCCAGTTAGGTTTGCTTCATCTCCCACTCCTGCAATGCAAGGAAAAGGAGGGGGAAAAGAAAAAAGTTTCAGGGCATGTTGGCATGAAGAAAGAATCAGGCCCAACAGGTGCAGCTACTGAGCCCCATGCTGTAGACCCTCAGGAGCCAGCAGGGGTACGTCTATCCTGCAGTTGAACGCCTGCAGCCAGCCCACGGCAGCTGACTCAGGCTCGTGGGACTGGGGCTGTACAGGGCTGTGTATATGTTCGGACTCCAGCCGGAGTCCGGGCTCTGGGACCCCGTGAGGGGAGAAGGGCTGGAGCCTGGGCTCCAGCCCGAGCCCAGATATCTACGTGGCAGTTTTATAGCCCTGCAGCCTGAGCCCCACGAGCCCAATTCAGCGGACATGGGCCAGCCACAGGCATTCAATTGCAGCACAGATGTACTCTGGTGGGCCAGGGTTTAGCTCTGAGTAGCTTCTTTAGCTTGTGCAATACTGTGTGGAAATTAGAGATGGGGAAAGCCTGATGAGGCCTGATCTAGCTCCGCCATTCAGGGACCAAGCCAGGCCAACTCCCTACGTTACTGCCTGCTACAGGGCTTTGGTCACTCTAGCTTCCACGGTCTTCAGTGACTGAGCCACCACCATTGCCCTGGAAGTCAGGTCATGAGTTGCCACTTCCATGATCTCCCCCAGCCAACCTGATGACTCCTAAGTCCCAAGGCTTCCCACCCCCTCAGCAGCCAGAGGGCAGTCACTGGCAGGGGGCTCTGCAGAACCTGGCAGAGCTGCTGATGCATTAGAGTGGTGTTGGGGGCAGGCAGGAATGGAAGGGGGAGGGGTGACCAGCTGATTCCCCAGCCTCAGGGTCTAGGGATGGTGCAGTGTCCAAACACCTGCTGGCAAGGCTGAGGAAGATGCTGCCAGGCTGGGCGGTCAGAGCTGTACCTTAGCCTTCTGCAGCACTTTCCCCTTGTTGGCAGGGAGGATGGAGGGGCTCCTCTTCCTCATTTCCGCTGCACAGTTCACCGGGACCAAGTGCTCCGTGGGGTTCCCATTTGGCTTATTTCCAGTCTCCTGGGGGTGGGGGGAGAATAATCCTTTAGAGACCCAGAAAGCAGTGACAGCAGGAGACAGGGAGACAGCCAGAGAACCCAGATTAAAGCACACTCCACAGCTTCCGAATGTGGCAAGAAGCATTTACCGTCCACTAATGGACTGCTGGGACCAGCTGAACACTGAGGGGCACTGGCAGAGCTGGTGGGAGCCCAGGACTGGAATAGCAGAGGGGTCACTGCACAGCTGGGGAAAATCCTAGGACTGGAATGGCCAAATAGCAAGACAGCCGGGGGCTGCAGGGCAGGGCTGCCTCGGGTGGGATGGGGTAAGCCTAGCAGAGGGGAGGCTGTGGGTCTCAAGGCTGAGGTGCATTGGCCCTTCACTTGTATCCCTACATCTCCCACCTGAAGCAGGCACAAGCCAACAGAAAAAACAGAGTCCCACCCCTCTGTATTAGTAGGAGCATTGCCAGCAGATCGAGGGAAGGGATTATTCCCCTCTATTTGGCACTGGTGAGGCCATATCTGGAGTATTGCATCCAGTTTTAGGCCCTGCACTACAGAAAGGATGTGGACAATTCAGAGAGCCCAGCAGAGGACAACAAAAATGATTAGGGGGCTGGGGCACATGACTTATGAGGAGAGGCTGAGGGAACTGGGCTTTAGTCTGCAGAAGAGAAGAGTGAGGGGGGATTTGATAGCAGCCTTCAACTACCTGAAGGGGGGTTCCAAAGAGGATGGAGCTCGGCTGTTCTCAGTAGTGGCAGATGACAGAACAAGGAGCAATGGTCTCAAGTTGCAGTGGGTGGAGGTCTAGGTTGGATATTGGGAAAAAACTATTTCACTAGGAGGGTGGTGAAGCACTGGAATGGGTTACCTAGGGAGGTGGTGGAATCTCCACCCTTAAAAACTTCTAAGGGCCGGCTTGACAAAGCCCTGACTGGGATGATTTAGTTGGGGTTGCTCTTGCTTTGAGCAGGGGGTTGGACTAGATGACCTCCTGAAGTCTCTTCCAACCTTAATCTTCTATGATTCTGCAGGGGAACAGGAACCCGCTGGAAGACCAGGGCTGTGGAAAGGAAGGTGGTGACTCCGTACCCCATTTTCAGCTTTGCTGGTCACGGTGAGCCCCAGAGCTGGCCCTCCTGCTAGCGACTGTTTCAGCCGGTCCTTCACCTCCGTCAGCTTGAGCTCTAGGTCCACGCGCTGCTCCTCCTTCCCTTTGCACTGCTCCTCCAGGGCCACCACCTGCTCCTCCAGCTCTTTCAGCTGCCTCCCTGATTGAAGGAGACAAGGAACAAGACCAATCAGGTCCCGTCGACTCAGCACAGAGCCATGGAGAGATGGGATGGGGTTTGTAGAATGAAGGAGGCTCCCAAGCCCAAATTTACCACCCCCTCCAGTGAGTGTGGTTTTCAGGGGGCAGCAGTGATGTGCCAGCACCTAGGAGATCTCAGATCAGCCTGTTTCTAGTGTCTGATATCCATTAACCACGCCCTGCTGCAGCCTCTCTCCTTTGCTAGGATTTATTAGTACAGTAGAACCTCAGAGTTACGAACACCAGAGTTACAAACTGATCCGTCAATCACACAATCAGGCAGCAGCAGAGACAAAACCCCCAAGTACAGTACAGTGTTAAATGTAAACTGCTAAAAAAATAAAATAAAGGGAAAGCAGCATTTTTCTTCTGCATAGTGAAATTTCAAAGCTGTCTTAAGTCAATGTTCAGTTGTAAACTTTTGAAAGAACCCTAACGTTTTGTTCAGAGTGACGAACATTTCAGAATTACGAGCAACCTCCATTCCCCAGGTGTTTGTAACTGAGGTGCTCCTGTGTAGTACTAGTACGTTCTCTGCTCTGGCTTTTCAACCTGAGAAGCTGAAAAGGAAACAATAGAAGGACCTGCCTTTTTTACTGGAGGGACACACACCTATTTGGCCACTAGGTGATGCTGTTGGGCACAGTTTGAGGTGGCCGCAGCAGCAGGTGCACCAGATCCCCGCTGACTCAGCACTACAGCTGGGACCCAATGTTCTGCCCAGCAGAGTGGAAAACACGGCCCTGGCCCTGAGAGGGGGTGCCAGGAACAAGGAATACAAAGAACAAAGGAGCACAGCAGCTCCAGCAGAGGGCATTCCGCTGCGTCCATGCAGGGGCTGGGCCAGCACGGAGTCAGCAGCACCAGGGCTGGGACAGAAGATGGTACAGTCATGTGCAACCCCCATGGGGGAGCAGGGGAGGGTGGGAGTAGGAGTTTGCTGCTGAATAATAGTTGACGCCTACACTCCTGGCTAGCAAAGGCGGGAGGTGGGCCTGTCTGCACAGTCGGGGGAGAGAAGGGGCTTTCTCGGGTTCAGGGTGTGGCCAAGGAGATGGCAGGACTGTCATGCTCATGAGAAATCTGGAGAACTGGACCAGCAGGGAGCCTTACCAGTGCATGGCCAGAGCTGGGACCAGAACAGGTCAGCAGCAGCAGGTCAGGCTAGGAGGCATTGGCAGAGCTGGATGGAGGAAACTTGCACCGTTTTGCTGGGTTTTATTCACCCTGGCTCATTCCTGCTTTGCTGGGCATTAAAAATCCACCAGCCTCATTGCTGAGATGTCCGCTGGTCTGGTGACTGTTGCCATGATCCCATATTGGGGGGCTGGGGTCAGATCTGTCAGGGGGTATTTCCTCTCCTGCCTGGGCTGCAGCAGGCTCCATACCTGTGCTGCTTTTCATGGCCTCCCGGAGCTCCCTCTTTTCCTTCCGCAGGGTCACCAACTCATTCCGGATAGAAGCTCTCTCCTTCTCCAGCTTCTCTTTCTCCGTCAGGAACATCCTGGCGTCCTCCTCGGCCCGGTTCTTCCCATACTTGTACTGGGTGGCATCTACAGAGCAAGGGCACAGCTGGTCAGGCAGGGAGTTGGCACACTAGCCCCTGCCTCTATAGAGGAGAGCAAAATGCAGGCTCAGCGAGACGAGTTCAGGACTCGCAGCTTGATGTCTGTTTCCATGATGGGAGTGTGTCAGATGAGCCGGGTCAGCTCCCGAGGCTGGACTAGGCTGTGACGGGGAGAAGGGGGTGCCTGTGGGAACAGCGGCATCACACCAGTCTCCCCAGGAAGACGCACTGAAGCCCATGCAGGCTCAGGGTGAACCTGGCACCTCCTTCCCCATTGCCTGCAGAGGGGTCGCTTTTCGTTAGTGAATTCAGGGCAGGTGAAAGGTGCCAGAGGAACAGCGGAGTCCCCACTCTGTCCTTAGCAGGGGCAGTTCATGCTTCCCACTCATCACAGCAGGCCAACATACCAGAGCCCCGGCTGGGAAGGAGAAGCTGCAGGTCCCTCAGATCAGCCTGCCAGTTACTCCAGTTCCTAAAGGACACGTTGCCACCTGCGACCATCACTAGCCCACACGGGACTAAGACCCCACCAACTCATCTCATGGAACAGCCAGCAGCTGGGAACGGCTCCTGCCATTAGTGACCTGGGGCTCGATAGGAAGAGGTGACCAGAGATGGGAGACCCCAATCCCTGAGCCAACTGGTCCCCTCCCATGTGGCTGAGGTTTTATCCCATAGCACACCTGCTGGTGGGCGAATCTGAACCTACTTGATGCATGTCTTTTGACTTTGACTTGCGGGTCCACGCGGCGTGACGACTCACTGCAGGACGAGGCATGCCGCTTCACCTGGGCCCCCGACGGCCGCGGTGGCTCCTCTGCCTGCATGGATGGACGCAATGAAAACAGATCCCAGCAGAGACGCTGTGTGGCATCAGTACTAGGCAGGAGCAGAAATCTGCACTCAGGGTGGGGTGGCTGCTGAGAAACCGTGGGCCCCAAGTGCCACTGAGGGGGAAGGGGGCGCTTGTCTCCCCAGCATTCAGTTACTTGGAGGTCGCAAGAGGTTGGGTGGGAGAAGGACCATGGCCTCTCCGGGGAGAGCGTGATAGGAAGCAAGCCACATTCGTACCTGCACCTTCTCGTAGGGGACGTCATCATACACCACCCGGGAGGAGTCAGCCTGGCTCTCATGGGAGGCGCTGGCCCACCTGGGGAGGTAGAGAGTGTCAGCCCCTTCCCGCATAGCAGCAACACGCCATCTTTCTCTAGCTCCTTCCACCCAAAGATCTCAAAGCACTTTGCAAACTTGCACGAGTTAGCCCTGCCTCCCCTCCCCCATGCAGTCCCCAAACCACTACGAGCCGAGCCCTGCTTCAGGGAAATGAAGCCAGTCGGGCACTGCCCCCCCAGCCACCAGATCTCATGTGCTGATAAAAGCCTCCCCATCTTCAATTTGTGTGTTCCACACCTCCCCGCCCCCAGCTTGCCCTTTGTACACCCCCACTCCCCCCCACGCCTCCTCCCAGAGGCAGGTGCCCCACACTTTTGGAAATGTGGTAATAGGTATTATCCCATTCCAGGAGCAAACGAGGCACAGAGATGCAGTGACTTGACCAAGTCCACTCAGCATAGCCAGAGCTACCAGGTCCCAGTCCTGAGCTCCAGTCCCTAGACAGCTTTTAGAAGGTGCACACAGCTCAGGGCCCCACAAATCATAACCCCCTGCTGCTTTTCCCACCACATGTCCCTACCCCACAACACTGCTCATGGGGCAGGTGGTTTATTCTGGCTCTGAGGCCGCATGCAATGACTTGGGGCTGTGTTGCCACCTGGGTTTGGAGACACAAGATGCATCCACGGTGGAAGTGCTGCTGGCTGGGATGGCCTCACAGGGAGTTTTGCTCTCCCAGGCTCAGCTGGGGGGGGGGGGCCCAAGGTGAGCCTCATGCCGGAGCTGGAACGAATACACACACACACACACACACACACACACACACACACTCAACGAAAGCTTTGGAACGATGGGAGGAGAGCCCCTTACAGATAGGAGTGTCTCACAGCGGTGACTATGTTGGCTATTGTCTCTACATCCACGTAGTCATAGTGCAAGGCCTCCGGGGTTTTCTGGGAGCCAGTCTCAACCAGCAGGAGGCCGAGCCAGCGGCCCAGATCTTCAGAGCAGTTTGCCTAAGGGGTGAGAAAGCCATCATCATGAGCACCTGGCCCCTGGATATGCATCTCCCCTTCACATCTCTCCAGGTAGATGACCCATATCCTGCAGAGCATGGGCAGGGAGTTACACCAGTATTTCCCCTCGCCCGCCAAAACCACCTTGCTTTGGGTCTCCCCAGCCCAGCCCAACCCACCCATGCCACACAAGAAAGCACAGGTTTCAGAGTAGCAGCCGTGTTAGTCTGTATCCGCAAAAAGAACAGGAGTACTTGTGGCACCTTAGTCTCACTTTGTTAGTCTCTAAGAAAGCACAGGCGTCTGCTCATATGCAACACATGCAGAGATGCAGTACATCTTCAACTCTGCGTGGGGTTGGGTAGGGATGGGCTTCCCAGGGGAACTGGGAAGAAGTTACCCTTCCTAGAGAAGGAGCTTGCTCTCACCACATGGCACTGAGCTGGATTCCATCAGCCCAAGCACCTGCCAAGCTCTGCTCCTGTGCAGGGGAGCCGTTGGGTTGACGCTAAGAGTCAAATGAGTTCTTTCACCTGCCGTGATTTGCCTGGTTCAACGAATCCAGCAGCTTCTCTGTGCTGATACTATCAATATCTGCGCTGCTGCTATACAGTCATTCAGACCCAAGTGAAATTACTTCGTATATTTCATTCACTTGTCTGAAGCACCTTAACAGGGTGCTCCATGCATGCCTGCTTTAATCAATCATGGAATAAAAACTTCACATAGCCTAAGGGATCCTGCCAAGATAAAGATTAGATTTAAAAAAAACCCAAATCCCTTGCCTGTGTAACAAGGTGCACCACAGATTATTAATGAAAATTTCAGAGGCTGCTCAGCGTGGTTTATGTGATCGCCTGCATTTGGCTGGGCTCGGCAGCAAAACAGGACTTTGCTTTTTGGTTCTAGACAATTTCACTTGCCTGGGCCATGCACCAGCCCACCTGGCTGCATTTGGGGTCTCAAAGCACAGCCGGGGAAGGGGTAAGTTAAACTGTCCCTGGAGGTTTCCATTTAGAATCTATTCTGTCTCTGTTCAGTTCTGGGTTTGGTTAAACCCTTAAGGAAACAGACCAGGATTTGGACCCAAACTGCCCATCCACATCTTCCAGAGTGAGGCAGGAAAAGCCTCTACAGCCCACATGCGTCACTCAGAGCCGCTGAGAATGAAACACTCACCTCCAAGGCAGAGACCTCCTGCCCACTGCGAAGGATGCGGAAAGCAAGCGGGTGTTTAGGGCCCAGGCCTGGCACCACCTCACAGCCACGCAGGACGATGGCATTCATGTGCGTCCGCAAGTCGGAGCGGTCCTTGTGGAAATAGAGCGTGTTGCCTTTCAAGCAACACCAACGCTCCTTCCAGCACTGGTTAACCAGGACATTCAGGTAACCTGCAGGGAGAGCCGGTTCCCAAAGGGAAGAGAGTCTCGGTTCATTAGGTTCAGCTGATATGCACTAACAAGCATGATGCTAAAGGAAAGGTGGAAAGCGAGAGCCAATAGGGGCTGGGCGGGAGGCTCCAAAAGGTTGTCTTGTCTCGCTCTACTTCAGTCAGTGGGTCTGTCTATACTAGACACCCACGGCTGGCCTGTGCCAACTGACTCAGATTCGTAGGGTTCGGGTTAAGGGGCTGTTTAATTGCAGTGTAGACATTTGGCCTCAGGCTGCAGCTGGGACCCTCTCACCTCACAGGGTCCTAGAGCTGGGGCTCCAGCCCAAGCCTGGACATGTAGACCACAGTTAAACAGCCCTGCAACCCAAGCCCCACGAGCCCGAGTCAGCTGGCACAGGCCAGCCGCGGGTATCTAACTGCAGTGTAGATATACCCAGAGTCTGAAATGCTGCTCTGCGGTATCCTACCAAGATATGTCCAGGCCTGTCAGGGAATCACTGCCTATCTCCCTACCTCTGGGTAGGCCTTGTTCCCCCACATTGTTCTGGCAGTGGAAGCACCCCACAAAGCACTGCACAGGGGCAGGACCCTCTCTCTGGACACCAGCAGATCTGCCCCTTTGAACTGCAGAACTCAAAATCAAAGGCCCAAGTGCAGCTTGGTCTTTAGTAAGTTCATACTCTGCAAAATCTCTGCTGAAGTCAACGGGACGTTTGCCCAAGTAAGGATATTAGGATTTGTCCACAGAAACTGTAGATGCAGAAGCCTTATGAGGTTACCATGCTCATCCCCTCTGTTTTGGGGGCAGGATTCATGAGGTAAATGGTCCAGTGGTTAGGGCACTAGCCTGGGACTAAAGAGACCTGTTGTCCGTTTCCAGCTCCACCACAGACCGCCTGTGTGACTGATCACTTGGTCTCTGTGCCTCAGTTCCCCATGGGATAAGAGCACTTCCCTATCTCCCAGGGGTGTAGCAAGGATAGCTACATCCAAGATTGTGATGCACTCGGGTGTTATGGGAATGGGGGCCAGTATGAGTCTCTCAGACAGACATATGGGGCTTCATTGATGTTCTTTAGCAGCATCATATCTCAGAGGGCATTTTGAGCAACTTACTAACTCAGAGTGTCATAGGGCTGGAAGGGACCTTGGAAAGTCATGACGTCCAGTCCCCTGCAAGAGGCACGACCACGTAAACCTTGATCATCCCTGACAGGGGTGTGGGTGTGGCCCATCTGTTCTTGAAAGCCTCCAATGACAGGGATTCCACAACCTCCCCTGGAAGTCTATTCCAGAGCTTAGCTACCTTTATAGTTAGAAAGTTTTTCCTAATATGTAACCTAAATAGCCCTTGCTGCAGAGAAGACAATTACTTCTTGTCCTACCTTCAGTGGATATGAGGAGCAACTGATTATCACCCTGTTTATAACAGCTGTTAACATATTTGGAGACTTATTAGGTCCCTCCTTAGTCCTCTTTTCTCAAGACTAAACATGCTAGTATTTTTAATCTTTCCTCATAGGTCAGGTTTTCTAAATCTTTTATCATTTTTGTTATTCTCCTCTGGACTTTCTCCACTCTTAATAAACCCCAGAATAATTATAGCCTTTTTTGCAACTGCATTATATTGTCGACTCATTCAATTTGTGGTCCACTACAACCCCCAGATCTGCAGTACTACCATCTAGCCAGTTATTTCCCCTTTTGTAGTGGTGCGTTGCACTTGTATTTATTCAATTTCATCTTGTTGATTTCAGACCAATTCTTCAATTTGTCAAGGTTCTTTTGAATTCTAATCCTGGCCTCCAAAGTGCTTGCAACCCCACCCAGCTTGGTGTTATCTACACATTTTATAAGCATACTCCCCACTCCATTATCCATGTCATTAGTGAAAATATTGACTAGTACTAAACCCAGGACTGAGCCCCGTGGAACCCCACTAGATACACCCTCCCAAATTTGACAGCAGGCCATTGAGAACTACTCAAAGTGACTGACTATTGTCTTTCAGCCAGTTGTGCTCCCACCTTATAGAAATTTCAGTTAGACCACATTTCCCTAGTTTGCTTATTAGAATGTCATGTGGACTGTGTCAAAAGCCTAACTCAGTCAAGACATATCACATCTACTGCTTCTCCCCATACACTAAGCCAGTAACCCTGTCAAAGGAGGAAGTGAAGTTAGGGTGACCAGACGTCCCGATTTTATCGGGACTGGCCTGATTTTTGCTTCTTTGTCCCGCGTCCTGACCGATGTTTGGTCGGGACACTGGACAAAAAAGAAATGTTGCGCTCCGCCCCGGCTCTGCCCCCCCTTCCCTGGCTCCGCCCCCCCCTCCCCCATTGGCTCCCTCCCCAAATCCCCGCCCTGGCCCCGCCTCTTCCCCAACGCCTCTTCCCCAACCACGCAGCATTCCTCCTCCCTCCCAGGCTTGCAGCATGGCGGCGCAAGCCTGGGAGGGAGGGGGTGGCGGTGGTGCCTGGATCCTGGAGCTGGTGAGTCAGCTCCGGCACCCGGGCACCTGGCGGGCAAAGGGGGGCTGGCAAGGGAGGGAGACGGGGAACTCAGCTTTGAGCCCCCTGCCGCGACAGAGGGCTCCTGCCCGGGCCGCTGCACCCGGGGCCGGGAGCGCAGCCTGGAGGCTGCTCCAGCCCTGCAGCCCGCAGGGTAGCGTGGTGGGTCCAGGCGGGGGCAGCGTGGAGCAGGCAGGGGCCTGCGTGGGCCGAATCCCTGCTGCTGCCAGGGAGCCCTGTGCCTCTCCCTCCCGCTCGCGGCTGCGGCTCCTTCACGGCAGGACGCGCCCCCCGGCCTGCCCCGGCCACAGCCGCGAGCGGGCGGGAGAGGCGCGGGGCTCCCTGACAGCAGCGGGGATTCGGCCCCTGCTGCCCACCTGGCTCCTGTCCGCTTTGCACTGCCCCCGCCCGGATCCACCGCGTGCCGCATATGCCCGTGGCGGGCCGGGGGGCGGGAGGCTCCGCGGGGAGGGCAGCGTGCGGGGCCGGGGCCTGCTAATGTCCCCGGCCCCTTTTAAACGCCTTTTTTTTTTTTTTTGCTCCCCCCCCGTCCCGATATTTTGGACTGCTGATCTGGTCACCCTAAGTGAAGTTGATTTGGCATGATTTGTTGACAAATCCATGCTGGCTGTTCCTTAGAACTCTCCTCTCCTCTAGGTGTTTACAAATGGATTGTTTAATAACTTGTTCCAATTGTTTATGTAACTTGCAGGCTTTAGCTCTACCGCTCTAGCTTAGAAGAGAGAAAACCAAATCACCCTGTTCACATGGCACTTAACACAGAGAGCACCTGACAGCTGTGTGGTCCCCAGCGCCTCCCCAGATGTGTACCCGGAGTGCTCTGCCCTGGGTGAAATAGCCTGGTCCTACAATCACGGACTGGGGACACTGAGCTAGAAAAGGAGAGAGAGAGAGAGAGAGAGAGAGAGAGAGAGAGCGCGCGTGTGTGTGTGTGTGTGTGTGTGATGGAGGAGGTCAATCCCAGGCTACATGCTTGTAGCAGGAAATCCCTTTCCATGTCATGGCAGAGTCCCTGATGCTGTTGCGGGGCTAGTGAGCAATGGGTGGAATTCAGAGGAAACACTGAAATTCCCTGTGTCTTGGATAGTGTCCCCATCCCCCTTCTGGGTGGTCCGTCTGATGGGCAAGAGAAAGGCATTGTGGCACAACTTACACCTGGCACCAAGTCCCCTAGAAACAACGTCCGCCTAGATCCAGAAAACCCCCTTCTTGCTCCCATCTCCCCAGAGCCCTAGGTACGAACCACAGCAGGGGATGTCCTCCTCGGTGGAGGACGTCTGGGTGTCCTCAGGGGATGGCTTCTTTTTGGAGAAGCTGATGATCCTGGTGATTTTCCTCCCGGCTGCCCGGCTCACCGAGCCCTTCAGTTCAGCCAAGCCGCTCTTCTTGCCTTTTCCTGGGAACAGGGAGGAGAGCTTAGCTCAGGAGTAAATGGCAACCCCCCCCCAGAGGCTGGCCAAAGCGGAGAGGTCACTATGGTGCCATCTCTCAGGCTGGGATTTGCAATGAGAGCAGGAAGGGGTTTCGGGTGTCAGACAGTGGCAGGGAGAGGAGGGAAGAGGGAGAAGAGATACACTGACGGGGCAAGAGCAGGATATCCCCACCCCCAGCAACTGTTGCACTTCAGAGAACTGGTGCATGGAGCCAGGGGCAGATTCAGGCAGAGGCTGCAAATATTCCTCTGTGGCAGGGGCCTCAGCAACTCCATCACATGCAGCAGGGCCGCATGGCAGTGAGGGGAAGCTGTGCCAGAAGGCATGGGTGCCCCCTTCCCACCTCCCGGCAGCAGGCGGCTTATTGAGACAGCTGCAGAGAGGTGATGAGGATGCTTTCTGCAGTGGGATGGACCCTCCCCCCACCCCTCCCCACAGCAATGCCAGCCCATGGGCCCACAATGGTCAGAGTGGGGCTGGGGCTCTCACCGCGCTCCCTTCGGCTCATGGGGGTGCAGTTCTCCCCTGCTGCCATGCTGTCCGAGTCAGACGTCTGTTTGTCTTGCGATAACCTCTGCGGGGAGGAGGGCAGGCATCCATTTCAGTGCAGTTCCTCTCTCCATCCCTTCCTCCCCCCCATGGCTTTTAACCACGTCAATGCCGCACTGAGTGACCATCCCTGACCGGAGTTCTGCGAGTCTGGCAAAGCTCAGTGTCCAGTCTAGCTCCTGATAGCCCCACCCTAGGCAGGGGGACAGGAAAGGGCATATGCCCCACCCCCCTAGAGGAACCCCCATCTTCATTCCAGGGCTGGCTGGGGAGATGGTCTTGGCTCTTTGTTGCCCATTGGAGGGGGTCCCCTTCTGCTATCGTAGGGGGTGCCACAGATGGGCCATGCAAACACTGAGAGCAAGGCTGATCTTGTAGAACCCAGCCTTCAGCTGCCTGATTCCGGAGAGTTTAGTCACGGTTCCCTTCTGTTGTGTATCACTAACCCCCAGCCACCCACACTGGCAGGGGAGAGACACCTTGTCAAGGTCCATCTTGCAATGCAGCACGGGCGATGTAGGGTCTTCAGTCCCACCTGTTCCTCCTCCACTGGCACTGCTCCCTTCCTTTATCACCTGTGGAGACAGACCACTCAGCACCGGCCTCTCAGGACCCATTGGGAGCGACTGAGCCCCCAGTCATTACCCCAGTAACAGAGGAGCTCTGACCACACTGCTTGACCTGACCACAGCAAACAGCATTTTGCCATAGCTATTTATGAACTATCCCTTCCTGGAATGATCCAGTTCCCTGCTGCCTTCCAGAGGGGACAAAGCAGCATGTTGCGCCCTGAAAAGCTCCCTTTGGAGCAGGGTCTTCTTAAAACTCCCTCCACAAAGTCCTGTTTGAAATAATAAATAGTTTGGTTGGGGGACATTTAACGAGGACTCAGACTACAGTCACAAAGGCCCCTTAGGTTCCAGCTAGCTGATCTGGGAAGCTTTGTCAATCTCCTACAGGGGTTCTGCCCAAGATACCTATACAACCCCATCACCATAGATAGCATCTGAGCAGCACAATCTTTTATGTACTGATCCCCAGGAAGGCTGTAGCAGAGCAGGGAATTGAGCCTGCGTCTCCTGAGTCCCAGACTAGGGCCTTGACCATCCTTCCTGTGAGGTTGTGGTGAGCCTAGGCTCTCTGGGGAGATGCCTGTCAGGATGGACACGGCATGAGGACAACCCACCCTGCACTACTTCAGCCTTCCTGCATCCCATCCCTGCCAGCCAGCAAAAGGAGAGGGGTGTCGAAAAGCTGCTACAATCATAATGTGGGTGACCAGAACTTCTTGCTAATCTCCACACAGGTTCAGCCCGGGAGAAGTTCTCCCATCCCTCCTCCTCCCTGACATGGCCCTTGACCAAGGCACATGCAGTAGCTAGGCTGGGTAGGGAGGATCTGACAGCACCAGGAGCCCTGGAGTGCAGTGTAATGGGGCAGCGTTGGCGTCCCAATCTTTCAGCAGTGAAATGCCCCACATCAGCAGATTTGAGGTGGGCAGGGGCTCATGCTCCCCAGGGGCGAGGTGGTGCTATTTAAATGCGCTCCTGTTTCAGGCCTTTACATGCTGCCAGCTCAGACGCAGATCCGGTGACTTCACCAAACAGCTTCCAAGCTACACAGCCTCCCACTGGCAGACAAAGGCAGGAAAAAGGAGTGGGAGGGTAAACAAACAGCTCCCCTGTCCCTTTGCCTATGGGACTCCAGCCTATCACACAGGGAGCGGAAAGGGGCCGGGGCTCCCTGGGCCTGGTAGCTTGCCCCACAGCTGGTGTCCCAGTCTGGCAGCAATGATAAAAGATGGGTGGAAAATCTCCTTCCCTTCAGAGATAAGGCAGCACTGGACGCTAGGCCTTTCCCATGAAGGCAGCTAACCTGCCTAGCCATTACGTCAGACAGGGATCACAGGAGCTGGGCCATGTACTGAGACGGCACCAGAACAAGGAGGAGGTTCCACCAGAAGGACAAAGGCTGGTCACATGGGGAAAGGAAGCCGGTGTGGCCAGTGGCGTGGGCTAGGGAGAAAGGCATAAGCTGCAGTAAGCGGTACCTTCAGCCACTCCTCAGCCTGCTCTTTGCTCTGCACTGCCAGCACCAGAGCCTCAGCCCCTGGCAGAGAGAAGCGCAGCTCATGCTTCTTGCGGCGCCCGTCCTTGGACACATAGTTGACGCTGCAGGCGCTCAGGGGCACCTCCAGGTGTGGCTGCCGGTCCTTGGAGCTTTTGTAGCACTAAAAGAAGTAGAGACAACCGTTTCCCCCAGAGTCGAGGCCTGCCTGCATCTCCTGCCAGGCTGCGGAGAACGAGCGTGCTAGCACAAAGGGGGAGTATCCCTGCTGAAGCTCTGTCTGCCCTTACACGGGGCTTCATCTAGCGACCTCGTAGCAATTCACAGAGGTGGTGCAGTATCATTAGCCTCATTTTACAGAGGAGGAAGCTACAGGGAAGTGACTCAGCCAAAGTCACAGAAGGGGCCAGGACCAGAACCCAGGAGTCCCTGCTCGCACCACTGGACAACACTCCCTTCCCAGAACCAGGAACAGAACCTGGATAGTCCTGTACCCTACTCTCTGGGCCACAATGTCTCCAAGGTAACTGACCTGCATGATGACTTTGCATTAATTTTTCCAGTGATAAATATATAGGATGAACCCTGATGGCTTCTGGGTAGAGACCTGGACTGTGGGCCTCGTGGTATAAGTGCTTCCGAGGTGCTGTTATTCTGCACAGCAGGTATGGATTAGATATGCAACATTGCCATGAAAGGCAGTCTCAGCCCTGCTCACACCCCCATGGAAGACACAGCCTTTCATTTACTCAAACAAGTCACTGAACATGCATGGTTAGTCCACTTGTAAGCAGGGATTGGCATAGCTGCTGCATGTCCTTTGGTGCACTTGGCTCACTTGCACCCTATACACAGGAGGCTCCCCGTTTCTCCAGCCTAGGATCTCTCAGACTCCAGATCTCCGCAAAGATTTCCTGTATCCTGGGACCCCCTGCACTCCCCAGCACTCGGAAAGCTAAAGTCTCACCAGGAGTTTGTTGTCCTTGATGACTGTCAGCTGCTTGGCCCACTGCCCAAAGCGCTTCTTACGCAACAGGAAGGCACAAATCCTGCAGTCCTTCACCAGGTTCATAGAAGCTTCCTCTGACGGCCATTGGTGTGTCAGCCGCTGGCCCTTCCCATCCTCCTCCTCTTCATCGTATGACTCATAGGAGCTGCTCATCGCATCAGAGTCATTGTCTGGAAGGAAGCAGAGACCCTCCCAGTCACCTCAGGATGCTACTGACAACGGAGCTCCAATGCCCTGCACATGGAGTGGGACTTCAGCCTGGAGGATCACCTTCTCCTAGCAGTGTCTTGGGAAAGAAAGCCTTTGTGTGTGTGGGGCAGGGGGGAGGGAAATCAAACTCTGGAACAGCAACAGGTCAACACTAACAATTTTCATTTTCCTCCAGCTCTTTTCCAAGTTGCATTGGCATTTCCCTTTATGAACTATGCAAAGCATGGAGGGCTCTAAGTGACCTCTTACGTGTGACAAACCTTCTCTTTAGATGGAGAGACGCTCTTGGAGAAGTCACTGGCTAGGACATGCAAGAGGCCTGACTGTTTGCTGAGCAGCCTGTGTAAGATCAGCGTACATGTCTGAATTGCTCAGGGACTACTGACCTCCAAGGGATACTCCAGGATGCAGCTCTTTGCCCAGGCAGCTGAAGCTTTTCTCAGGCTGCTGTCTTTGTTTTCATTGCACGGTTACTTTAACTAAAGTCAAGGGCTCCCAGAGCAGCAGGTGGGTGCCTCTTATACTGGGTTATAAACTGCCAGAAATAAATAGACCCTGGCTCTCTTCCTCACTCTCCTTGCAACACCTAGAGCAATTCCTGCCTTGAAGGCCACAGAACTACCATTGATGGTTACCATAGGGCTGTGGTCCATGCAGACTCCTAGGTACCCTTTGGCTCTGTGTAGGATTCCCCACCCAACCCCCATCCATCAGGCTGATGGCTCATCCCCTTTGGCTCTTCCCCCTGGTTAGGCACCTGTCTTGAAGAGCCTTTGCCCTGGTACCTACAGGAGTTTTTCTGCTCCCCATTCATCCTGGTAACAGGGTAGTTGCTGTCTGCGTCCTCATAGTAGCCATCCTCGATTGAGTTGGGGGGACTGGAGCTATCTGCAGAGAGAGCAAAGGGTGTGAAATTTGTGATAAAGGAGACCCCTGCACAGGGACTGGGATATTAACAGGGCACGTGCGTGGCACAGACACTGGTGACAGGGCCCATCAGAAGGCTGCGCTGAAGCAAGTCATGCCACAGCTTGGAGCTCTCACAGCTGCCAACACCAGCTCCAGCTCAGCAGCAAGGCCACGTGTAACGATTAGACATGGGTGCACTTATAGCTGGATGGAAGCACAAAGTGGTGGGAGAAGGGGAAGGACTTTGTCCACAGGCTAATCTGAAAAGGCCTCATTAGCAGAAAACCTCCCTTCCCTCCTCTGCCAGCTCCCCAGGAGCCACCGGACAGCCCCGCCCACAGGAGGAAGGAGACCGGCTGCCAAGTGACATGATTTGGGAAAAGCACCCTGCTCCTTTCCTGACATTCCTCCAAGGTCACAGCCACTCCCGGAGAGGCTCAGCACACACTCCCCCTTCATATACAGGGCCTGGGAGCACTCCCACTTCCTCCCCCTCCCCTCAGGCTGCCCTTCACACAGGCATTGAGCTCAGCAGCTGGGAGAGGAGGGAGCATTTGAGGGGCTGAATCCTACACCAGAGAGAAACACAAAGCAAAACCTCCCACTTTGGGGAAATCTCTTCCTTCCCTTGGGGGGGGGTCTTGGAGCCCCTGCCCAAGCGTGCTCAGGGCAGCTGCCCCACATCAAGCCCAGTAATGTCACTCCCAAAGGGGCTGGCAGGTGTTGCTACTGGGTGAAAGATCCCCTTCACTCTCTCTGCACACAGCAGGAGCCAGGACTGGGGCTTTGTTCATTCCAAAGGCCTCAGAGACCAGGACTTGAAACAGATCAAATCCAGCTCCCAGTGAACCTGCTGCCCCTTAGCCCCCCTTCTCCCTGTCCTAAGCCATTAGGCCAGTTGTGGGAGAGATTGTCTTGCATCAGGATCTCAACATTCCTGGTCACTGAGCCTGACTGAGGCGTTTTGGGAAGGCACCAGGGACAGGAGTGCCACTGCCCCCACCCCAGGTCATTGCTTTCCCCAAGACAAGCCAGTGAGGGTCAGCCCCCTGTGGGATGCTGGCAAGGGCTCCTGGTTTTGATGGGCTCCGCAGCTCCCATGCCAGCCTCTGTTTAGACATGCCCGGGGCCAGTCTGCTGGGTGTTCTCCAGTCCCCTCCCCACAGGTGCTTCCAGTTTACTAGGGTCAGACTCACTGCGTGAGGTGATGTATTCAGGGGCCTTGCCTGGGCCCAGAGGCAGGGCCTCCTCGTAGTAATCTTCAGGTGGGGGGGTTGTGGGAAGTGGTGGAGGAGGGTCTCTGGGAGCCTACAAAGGAGAGAGAGAGACCAGTGTGAATTAGAGTGAAGGAGCGGGATGGGGCTGAGTTACAGGGTGTCCAAGGGGCCATCAACAAGAGCTGTTCCCATAACGGCAAGAGAAGGGTAACAAGTCTCCTCCCCAGCCTCCTGGATCTGTGTGTGCCTCTCCCCATCCAAGAGGTTATCAAACCCAGAGCCCAGACCCTCCCCTTTCGCTGTCTGCTTCCACCCCCTCAGAGCAGACAGGGACTGTGGCTTGAGAAGCCCCAGCCCAGCCATAGTCATGTTCCAACCCAAATGCTTCCAATTCTTGTCCTTTCACTACCATGTGACTGTGACAGGGCCCCAAGAACCTGCGGGGATGGAGATTTTGAGGTGGCTGGACTCACATTTTTAGATGGATGGCTCCTTGTGAGCTCCAAGCCAATGCCCTCGCTGGTGTCCCCATCATCCTCCTGCATATCCTGGAGATCCCGCAGATCACAGTCTGGAGGGGGGTTAGAGAAAAGAGATGCTAAGCCAAGCAATGATGCCGGGGACAGGGCTCCCCAAACAGACCTTCAGGGAAGGTCTCTCTTTCTCAGTGCCACACACACTGACCACCCCCAGCCCACACCAGAATTAGCCTGTTGTCACAAGAACGTCATTCATAGTCCATAACCAACAAGGAGTCCTTGTGGCACCTTAGAGACTAACAAATTTATTTGGGCATAAGCTTTTGTGGGCTTCACACCACATCTTCCCAAGCGGAACAAGCTTTGGCGTTTCTATAGGCACATTCGTATTTGGGTGCCTCAAAGTGAGCTAGATATTGAGGGGGAGGGGGTGAAGGAACTGCATAGACCAGTGTGACAGCAATGGGGTCACACCCCGCTTCGGGAAGTGGATCTGGTTTTATTGGTGCGGTGAATGTTCCCACTACACCAAGGTTATATCCTGCTCTTTCCATCCCTGCCCTGGGAGCAGTCACCTGGGTAGCCAACAAAGAGGGACTAGAGCCCTTGAGTAATGGGTCATCCAAAGGATGGGGCTTCACTCCCACTGCTGAGGGAGTCGGCCCTCTGCCTGGGGTTGCGGGAGTTGAGCTCTGAGCCTTGTAGGCTGGAGCAATAGCTAGAGAGTCAGCAGTTCAGCTGCATGGCCAGCAAGGTGTGGAGGGATCTCCAGACTGGTGATGAGCTGGTTGAGCTGTACGTACCAAACTCTTCAAAGAGGGACTCCACGAAGCTGGTGCTGTTCTGCAGGGCTGCAGTGTTCACGTACATGTAGTCCAGAGGCTTCCCTGAGAAGGAGAAAGGACATTACCACTGCTGGGGAGGAGCAAAGTCAACTTCTGACTGCATGGGCAGGGCAGGATGGCATGGCCAGCCCAGGGAACTCTTAGAATCATAGAAGATTAGGGTTGGAGGAGACCTCAGGAGGTCATCTAGTCCAACCCCCTGTTCAAAGCAGGAGCAACACCAACTAAATCATCCCAGCCAGGGCTTTGTCAAGCCAGGCCTTAAAAACCCTCTACGGATGGAGATTCCACCACCTCCCTAGGTAACCCATTCCAGTGCTTTACCACCCTCCTAGTGAAAAAGTGTTTCCTAATATCCAACCTAGACCTCCCACACTACAATTCGAGACCATTGCTCCTTGTTCTGTCATCTGCCACCGCTGAGAACAGCCGAGCTTCATCCTCTTTGGAACGCCCTCCCCCCTCGCTTCAGGTAGCTGAAGGCTGCTATCAAATCCCCCCCACTCTTCTCTTCTGCAGACTAAATAAACCCAGTTCCCTCAGCCTCTCCTCGCAAGTCACGTGTCACAGCCCCCTGATGATTTTTGTTGCCCTCCGCTGGACTCTAATTTGTCCACATCCTTTCTGTAGTGGGGGGCCCAAAACTGGACGCAATACTCCAGATGTGGCCTCACCAGTGCCAAATAGAGGGAAATTATCGCTTCCCTCAATCTGCTGGCAATGCTCCCAATATGCCGTTAGCCTTCTTGACAAGAAAGCTACACTGCTGACTCATATCCAGCTTCTCATCCACTGTAATCCCCGGATCCTTTTTTGCAGAACTGCTGCTTAGCCAGTCGGTCCCCAGCCTGTAGCAGTGCATGGGATTCTTCCATCCTAAGTGCAGAACTCTGCACTTGTCCTTGTTGAACCTCAGATTTCTTTTGGCCCAATCCTCCAATTTGTCTAGGTCACTCTGGACCCTATCCCTACCCTCCAGCATATCTACCTCTCCCCCCAGTTTCTTGCAGCAAACTTGCTGAGGGTGCAATCCATCCCATCATCCACATCAATAAAGATGTTGAACAAAACCGGCCCCAGGACTGACCCCTGGGGCACTCCGCTTGATACCGGCTGCCAACTAGACATCGAGCCGTTGATCACTACCCGTTGAGCCTGACAATCTAGCCAGCTTTCTATCCACCTAGTCCATTCATCCAATCCATACTTCTTTAACTTGCTGTCAGGAATACCGTGGGATACCGTATCAAAAGCTTTGCTAAAGTCAAGATATACAACTCTGTCGGACCCCACTCAAATGGGCACACACCCAGCTCCCCAGGAGTAGTAACCCAAGAGACCACTGCAGCCAGCCCAGCTAATCAGACCACGCATGCGCATCTGCAGCACCCCTCACAAGGACACCTGGTTCCCAAGGGCAGCAGCCCGAGGGAGGGGAGAGCAGCAGGGAGGAGGCTGGCAAAGAAGTTGGAGTGCACAGAACGACACAGAGCAAGGATAAGGAAGCAGAGGGGGGAAATCTACAACTCTCCATCCCATGGAGGGTCATTTCAGAGGGTCCCACGGGGATATTTTCACTCTGCGGAGTGCCATGGGGAGGAGGCGGCCCTCCAGGTGTGAAGCCTATCCCCTCTCAGCAGAAACTGCCAGCAGGAAGGCCAGTGGGAATGAGTGTTTCCACAGGAAATGCAGAGCAATTCCAGCCCAGTCACAACAATTCCCTTCCCTGGGCTGGGCCTGTTTGCACAGGAGCTGCCGGTGTCAGTGCGCAGGAGTGTGCCAGTCGGCCTGATGTACACATGCTGTGTAACTCTGACGTCCGACAGCTGGAGAAAGGGGAAAAGAGGTCTCATGGGGGTCCTGCTGCAGCAGGGATCTGCCAGGGTTTGCCAAGGAGCAGTGCCAAAGGACGATACGAGCAAGCGCTTCAGCAGAGGATACGGAGACACGTTGCACTGAAACCAGAGAACTTTCCATCCCAGAGCGCCTGCAGCTCCCATTGCACGGCAGGTGAAACAGTAATAAATACAGAGAATTCGTCGGTATCCAGAAGGCTTGAATAAATCAAAAGGGTAGAGCAGTGGGATCTTGCCAGCTATTGTTTAATGCCGGTATCTCTGCTACTCAAGGTCAACTGGAGGACTTTCTTTGCACGAAAAAGCCACCAGAGGGAGTCATGCACCTCATCAATAAAGGGGTCGGATATGCAGCCAAGCAATAAATGATTCTCTAGAGAGATCCAAGGGCTGGGTGCTCCTCCTTCCTGGCTGAATGCTCTGCCTCATGAGCTAGAGGAGAGCCAGTGCCAGTTCATTCATGCCTCATCTCAGTTTTCTGTATCCCCATTTTATATTCACTGCACTGGATGAAGGAAAAGGCAGTTTCTATGGCTGCCCATGACGGTTACTCCAAATTCCCTGGCTGCTGCAGAAGAGTCCAGTCCTGACGCCGGAACTACAATCTCTCTCTGCCCACAGCCAGGAGACTGCACTGTCTGTTTGCCATGGAGAGTCCTTGGCTGAGACAAGCTCTTCTCCTCCCCAGCTCCACGGACAGATCTGCGAATCCCCCAGGAGACAGACAGCTCCCAGGCCCTCACTCCTGCAGCCTACGGGAAGGCTTTACCCCAGAGCACCAAGAGGGGTTCTGACATCCAGTCTAATTTAGAACCAGGCTTCTCCACCCAGGGCATCCTCCCAAACTTAATGCTGTAAAAGCAAGCGTGCTGCACAGACCAGATCTGTGCTGGGGCTGTGCAGACTGGAGGCATGACACTGCCCCCTGCCCCTAGGCGGGGGCAGAGCCTCCTTTGCAAAGCCAGTTAAACCTCAGGGCAGTCCTGGAGAGAAGTGGGGGGAGAAGAAGCGGAGCGAGGCAGTGTACAGTAGGGGCCAGGAGAGCTTACTGACCTGCAGGGGGCTGCAGCTTTTGCAGGATAGTGGAGACGGCCAGTTTCTTCTCCATGGTGGTAGCGCTCAGGTACTCATGATCCAGCAACTTGAGCAGCAAGCTGAGCTCCGGGAGGAGCTGGTCCAGCACTGGGGAAAGCAGCAGAGAGAACAGGAGTCAGGGAGCCAGTTGGGGGAGGAGAGAACAAAACGATCCAGGCTGAGGGGTTTGGGCTACTACAAAGGCTGGAGGGGAACTAGGAAAAAGCAGCCTGGGGGCAGGGATTGTTTGTGTTCCGAGTTTGTACAGTGCCTTGCACCATGGGGCCCTGGTCCAGGATTGGGGCTCCTAGGTGCTCCGGCAATACAAATAATAAACACACACCACCACCTACTGAGTGTTTGGACAGAGATACAGCAGAGCCTACGAGGGAGCTGGAGAAACAATAACTCCATTTCCAGCTGATCCTGCAGGAGGGCACCCACCTCTGTCAGGTCATCTGATCATCACCTGCAGGCAGGGGACCCTGCTCACTGCTTTTGGATACCCTCTATAAAAACCCCTCTCTTGGGGGTCAGTCACATACTGGTTTGGAGCCAGCATCCATTTTTCAGACCCCTCCCCTTTGGGATCAAAGGGGACATCAGATAAAATAGTCTCAGAAACTAAACGCACTCAACCCAGAACTAAAACACATTGTGCATTTACAAGCAGAGGCAACTGCAGGCAAAGAGTGAAGGGGAAGATGGGCGAGCAGAGACTCTAAGGGTACATCTACACTGCCCATGTCACAGCGTGGCCACGGCAGCATTGTGACGTGGGCAGCACAGTCACGCTTTATCGCCGGGGGAGAGCTCTCCCAGCGATAAAATAACCACCCCGAATGAGCGGTGGTAGCTTTATTGCCAGCAGTGCAGCTCCCAGCGATAAGGCGTTGTTTATACTGGCGCTTTTCAGCGCTAAAACTTTTGTCGCTCAGGGGATTGTTTTTTCACACCCCTGAACGACTAAAGTTTTAGCGCTGAAAGTGGCAGTGTAGACACAGCCCAAGCCTTGAGACTGAGCAGGTCTTAACCTGACACCCGGCTGCCAATAAAGATAGTGTCCTTGACATTATTTCCCCCTATTCCTTGACCCGATCCTCAATTCCTATCATGGTTTTTTAAATAACCCCCCTCCTTGCAAGGTTGGGAATTACGTTCCTTATATTTTTTTCTCTGCTCTGTCAGACACGGACACAGCACTGTTATTGTAAGGTAGCTCTTGGGTGCTGGCAGCCATTTTCAGAGGAAGAGCAGGAGAACGTATGTTTTGGAAGGAAAACAGAGCTTCCCGAGGACTTTGCAGGCCTAGCGTTCTGCACCTCCCCACTTTGGTGCAGAGAGGGGCTGCTTCAAAGAGTTCCACATGATTGGTGTTGTTTTAAACTGGTTTAGGAGCCCCTTTTGCTTTGTGGCTTCTGCTTCAACAAGGCCGGCTGGCCAGAGACCCCCCTCAAGCCACCTCTGGGCTCCTGCAGCTTTTCACACCCCTGCGTGGAATGCAGCAAAGGCCAGTTGGTATCTTCAGAGGTGCTAAAAATCAAGCTGCTGCTACAGAGCAGGGAGGGAGAGAGAGAGAGATAAGAGGGGCTGAAGGGCGAGGTTGACATTGTGCAGAGCACCCTTTGTCATCTGGAGAGTGGCTGCTCTCCTGTCCAGACACCTCTTGGACAGTGTTCACTATGCAAACACACACATACAGACTCTGACCTTGTGTCACAGGCAGGAGACAGCTGGCCACCTGCTGAGCTCACTGGAGAACACTGGCCTATCAGATCATAAGAACATAACCTAAGAATGGCCGTACTGAGTCAGACCAAAGGTCCATCTAGCCTAGTATCCTATCTACCGACAGCGGCCAATGTCAGGTGCCCCAGAGGGAGTGAACCCAACAGGCAATGATCAAGTGATCTCTCTCCTGCCATCCATCTCCACCGTCTGACAAACAGAGGCTCGGGACACCCTTCCATACCCATCCTGGCTAATATCCATTAACAGACTTAACCTCCATGAATTTATCCAGTTCTCTTTTAAACACTGTAATAGTCCTAGCCTTCACAACCTCCTCAGGCAAGGAGTTCCACAAGTTGACTGTGCGCTGTGTGAAGAAGAACTTCCTTTTATTTGTTTTAAATCTGCTGCCCATTAATTTCATTCGGTGGCCCCTAGTTCTTGTATTATGGGAACAAGTAAATAACTTATTTACTTTCTCTACCTCACTCATGATTTTATATACCTCTATCATATCCCCCCTTAGTCTCCTCTTTTCCAAGCTGAAAAGCCCTAGCCTCTTTAATCTCTCCTCATATGGGACTCGTTCCAAACCCCTAATCATTTTAGTTGCCCTTCTCTGAACCTTTTCTAATGCCAGTATATCTTTTTTGAGATGAGGAGACCACATCTGTACACAGTATTCAAGATGTGGGCGTACCATGGATTTATAGAAGGGCAATAAGATACTCTCCGTCTTATTTTCTATCCCCTTTTTAATGATTCCTAACATCCTGTTTGCTTTTTTAACCACCGCTGCCCTTGCGTGGACATCTTCAGAGAACTATCCACGATGAAGCCAAGATCTTTTTCCTGATTCGTTGTAGCTAAATTAGCCCCCATCATATTGTATGTATAGTTGGGGTTATTTCTTCCAATGTGCATTACTTTACATTTATCCACATGAAATTTCATTTGCCATTTTGTTGCCCAATCACTTAGTTTTGTGAGATCTTTCTGAAGTTCTTCACAGTCTGCTTTGGTCTTAACTATCTTGAGCAGTTTTCATTATCACTATTCAAATAGCTCAGCAGGGCATTCCTCAACTTCTATCACCCCTATGACCATAGAGCCTAATGGTCCCAGCCAGAGTGGGGCCCCATTGTGTCACCTACTGTACAGACAACCCCTGCCCCAAAGGGCTCACAGTATTATTGAAAACCTACAGGAGGCCCCCAGGAGAGCTAACAACGCAGCATAGACTCAAGTGCCAGCAGCACACAGAAGACACTCAGCTCTATAGTCTTTGTGTCAAATGGGAACTGCACCATCGCCTAGTTTTCTCCATGCCTGGCCAAAGTCAGCAGCTGGGTGAAGTGGATCCTAGGCAATATTGGGTGGGGTGGTGGGGGAATACTAGCTAGATCAAAACAATCCGAAACTGCTCCATAGAACTTGCCTCCACTCTAGGTTTGTCTTGGCTGGATTTAAAGGCGACGCTGTTAGAAGGTGTTAGTAACATGGTCTAGTGGAGACAGGCAACATGTTAGAAGTCTACACTGCCCTGTTTCCATCACACGTTTAGGTATGTCTGCACAGCACATGAAGGCGCGACTAGCGCGGACAGGTATACCCTTCAACCTAGCTAGCACCGATAGCAATAGCAGGGAAGATGCGGCAGCACGGACTTCAGCACAGGATAGCAAGTACAAGCTTGCTAGGGACCTGAGAAGAATACTCAGGTTGTGAGCCCACGCTGAAGCCTGTGCCACCACATCTATACTACTCCTGTTGGTTGTACTAGCTAGATGCCCACGCTGGTGTCAATGCCTACCTGTGCTATAATCACACCTTCACTGGTGGTGTAGACGTACCCATCAAATGTGTGAAAGAGTGCCAGCTAACACTGTACCTTTAAATGTTAGGCATAGCAAGCCTAGAACATCCCCCTCTTTTGAGGGCCTCTGCCCTCAGACTGGTAAGTCACTATACTGCTCAGTGCTACTGGATACCCAAATAACCATGTGGTGAAACGGGCACACTTCTGTCTGCACCTGATGAGAAGATTGCAACCCCTCCTACAAGACACAGGCCTGACTACCTGGATCTATGCAGTCATGACTTCCTAGCCATGAGTTTCAATAATTAAGTGGAACAAAGCACTAGATCCCCAAAGGGATTCCAACTGGAACAAAACATGGCAGCCTGTCCGCTTAGCGATACAGATTGGCATGAACATGCTCCTGGCACTGGCTCCCCATGGAGCACAGAGCCCAGTTCCAGGTCTCTGGTCTGTTATCCAAAGCTCTCCATGGAATTGGCCCAACTACCGAGAGATTGCCTCTCTGCCCATGACCTTAGCCGCCAATGGCAGTAATGTTCCACTGGAACAATGAATCTGTGGACCCTCAGATTAGTCCAGGAGGCAGAGCTGGATTTGGACTATGGAACTCCTGGCCACAAAGTACAAGAATGACCACAGAACTAACCACTTCCACAACCGAATGCAAGACTCATTTCTTCAACTTAGCTTTCCTTCTCTCTCTCTCTCTCTCTCTCTCTCTCCTCCCCTCTCTCCCTCCCCTACAGGCTGGGAAGAAAGAGACATCGTTGTTATTTCTGCTTTGAGGGACTTGGGACCTGCTCAGATAACGTGCTGAGTTATGTGGGGGTGAAGGTGGGGAAAGGGGATACAAGAATCTAGATAGCAAGCAACATTCCAATAAGCAGGTGTACATCACATAGCTGTTAACCCAATTCCTCACTCGAGTTCCCATCTCCGTGCACCCCAAGGCAGACGTTACCCATACCAGCCATATGTACTACAGCGTATACCAGAAAACACACCCTGCAGCTTTCATAGGTCTTCTCCTCCTGCTATGCTGGGCTGCACTACACACTCTCCAAGTATCCCTGATGCTGATCAGACTGGCTTCTCCCTCCCCAGCACGGAGCTACCATCCGTGGTTTTGGCCTGCATAGGAAGTGCAGGTTTAGGCTTGTCAGATTAGGGACATGAGAGCTGTGGTGGATAAGATCCAGACAGGTTGCAAATATCACACACAGCCTGAACCGAGCTGCTGAGAGTTAAAGTTTGCCCCTCTACTTTGTTCCATTATTTTTAATTTTCATGCTGTCCCAGGTCCTAGTGGGACCAAGTGCAGAAGTGCTGCGTGACTGGGTCAGCTTTGCTGTACTTCTGGCCCAAATGGAAGCAACATCTCAATGGAAATCTCACGTGCAAGCCTCACACAAGATCTCCAGCCCAATTTTGCAGACTCAGGGGATTCTGAGGAGGTCTGGAAATGCACCTGAACTTCTGGGGGCTAGCTTAGATCTAAACTAACAGTTTAAGGTTTGCCCACCGCTAATTATGGCACAGCAGAGGCTTTGACACTTTCAAGAAAAGGCAGGTCTTTGAGAGCAGAAGGCAAGTCAGATGCAGAAAACACCAGGGACAGGAAAAACCTGCCGTTAGAGAACAGCAAAGGGAAGAAACATCAGAAGCCAGAGACAGAGTCTTTCCTTAGGCATGTCTGAGCAATGACCTGTTGCCAGCAAATCTGGGAGGACAGGAAAGTGTTGGCTAGGGAGGGAAAGGCTGAGGACCCAGTGGGAGAATTGCAGTTGAGCCAGCCACTAATTCTCTGTGTAGACATTAGTGTAAGTCGGAGGACCTCCTTGCACCACAGTTACCCGATGGTAAAGAACAGGCAGTGAAAAGAAAAAAACAAACAAACAACTAGGCTCAGCATGAGCCGAGATCCCCAGGGGGAAAGCACTGAGGAGGAGGGGAGAAAAGACTTGCACTCCCCAGTCACTGCAGCTTGCTCGGAGGTAGAGAGCAGCATTCCCAAGTCAACAAGCGCTCCCTGCTGATTTCATACAGCTCAGCAAGCCCCCCACCTGGGACCCTGTCCGGCTGTGGGAACCTTCTCTCTCCAAAACTACCTTCAGCCCAGCCCTTCCCCCGCTTCCTCCAGGGAATCAGTGTGTCATCAGCACAGCAACAAGATACCCCTGAACTAATCTGCCACTGGTGGGATGAGTTTCTCAGCTGCTGTTACCCTCCCCGGCACACCCAGTTCTTGTCTTGCCTGTGGGAGGTCGGGAGTGGGAATAGGACAAGAACAAACCATACCCAAACCCAAGTTCTCCTTTGATTTCATCACAGGTCCTGGGGACCCAATAACAATCCCTGCCAGCTGGTCACCTTACAAGGCAAGAGTGTATTGAGTGCACCAGTGGTGGGTGCCAACCCAGGGTCAGGCTCTGAAGGAAGGCAGAGATTTGTGAATTCCAGTTCAGGGGGCCAGGAGAATGCCCAGTGAACCCCATTGCTGCAGGGGTTGCCAAAGTGATCGTGCATCAGTACAAACATCAGCCAGACCCTGTTCTGAGAAGTGCACGTACCGTGAGTCAGCAAAATCCAAGCAGGCACGGTTCACAGCGGGCTCCAGGGCTCCGCAGCCAGAGTGGTGGGAGGCGAGTTCCTGGGGCTGACCACAGGGGGATTCGAATGTGCTGACGAGTGGAGCGGGGTGAAGGGTCGAGATATACAGCATGGGCATGCACCAGCCCCACCAGAACAAAGCTTCAGTTCTGTGGCGTGTGGGAGGCGAGCGATCCGGCACCTGAGGGGAGGGTGCCACCCCCTAGATTGGGATGGCAACCCCCAAACCACACAGGCCTCATTGCCATTCGTAATGGAAGCCTGGTGAGCCACATGGCCTGGGGGGGATTTGGTGTTGTTTTTAAACAGGACTGGCCGCGTGACCTGCCACAACACCGTGCCATCTGCGTTAAGGAGGTGCTTGCTTGGAGCTGCTCGCTCCTCTTGAGCTCAGTGGGGGGGATGCTCCGCCTCCTACGGGGTGAGTATCAAGGCAATGCTCCCGCACGGTGCGAGGGGGTGCTGTGCTGCAGGAGGCATTGGAAAATAGGGTCCTGATTGCTAATGTTCATTAAAGACCTGTGGGTGTATTGCAATAGTTGGGGGCAAAGCCCACATCCTGTCCAAATGCCAATTCAGACAGCTGTCTAAATTCCCCCTGCAGCTTCCATGGAAAACGACTTTGCTGAAGCTTCAAGACAAGAGTCTCCTTTGCTTGGTGTGGTGTTGCTTTATGGCTGATGGCACCTGCCACCTTCCATCCCAGAGGCAGCTGCATTTCAACAGAGCTCGAAGGGATGCTGGTGTATAAGCACTTGGGGACGGAGTCTAGGCTGGCTTCTCAGGAGTTCGGCCTAGGCGAGGTAAGGCGAAGATGGCTTTAAGCCACCCTGAGCAGCTCAGGCTGCAGGCTGAACTGGGGGCCACAGCACGGCCTCCAGAGCTGCTCTCGCTTGCAGCGGACTCTAGGTGCTCTGGCCACTTGCACCCCAGCACAACCCTCTGCCATTGCCAGAACAGGAGGGAGATGGTGCAGGATCAGGTAGAGCAGCTCTGCATGGGAGGGGGGGAAATTCCCCCAGGGGCCGTTCCAACCCCTTTACGCCCCAGGAGATGTAGACGGGGGCCTTGTGAGCTCGCCGTTGTTCAGCTGCTGGGCGAAGGTGTCTCCAGCTCATGTTCCGGCAGGTTATGTCTCTCTCCGGGCGAGGCTCTGCTCCTGAGGAAGGATGGAGAACTGAGCACTAAGCAGGGGGCAGTGCTGGCCCAGCTCAAGGGGGAAGGACCCTGTAGAGAAGCCCGTCCAGCTGCTACTCCCAGACATGGCGAGAGAGACACTGGCTTCTTCCAGATTTAGTTCCAAAGATGCTCTGGTCTCAGATGGAGTCTGTCCGTGACTGATGGGTTCACCAGCCTTGAAACACGGCTGCTTTGATAAATGGACTGACAGGCAGAAGCCCTCTAGTTCCATGGTCATGCTTGTGGCCTCTGCAGAAGCATGTCGTCTCATGAAGCAGCCCCCTGGGGTCAGCCCATGGCTGTGGGGAGCAGCAACGCTAAGCAGGCAGCCCTGGCCAAGCTGGAGAGAATACAGCAGAGGTCCAGCATTGCCAACTCTTATGATTGTCTCTCGATGTTTGGGGGGGTTCTCAGAGCCCCAGCTCTTGGTGCCAGAGGACTAGGTGAGAATCCAGCTTTCTTTTTAAAGTGAGCCCATGTCTAGGCCTCAGGATTGCAGAGAACAGCTGGAAAAATGTGAGCTCGAGAGGCTACGAACCAAAGACAAGAACCCAACGTTTTCAAAGTCTGTTTTTGGGGGGCCTGACTGGAGTTTTGTTCACTTGGGGGTGGCGAGTCTGCAGGCCTAGAGTTGATGCGGACTCTGAATCTGGTAGAGATGGGCCCAGACACACCCAGGTTCCCCCTACTCTCTCCCCACCTCTTCTCTGGCTGGACCTGAAGCCCCGACAACTCTGGTTTCTGGGGGCAGGTTTCTAGCCCAGGTCACTGCCTGTCCAGGATGCAGGCAGGATACGGCCCTCACAAGCCTCTTCCTGCCTCCTCAGCTGATGCACTTCTATCTCCACAAACCTTCTGTTTCCTTCTCCCTCACCAGAGCCAAGCTAGACATTAACCCCTTAGCACCTTGGCGGAGATGGATTGGTCAGCGCCTCTCTCCCCTCCAGTCTACGTGCAGGGGGTTTGCAGACACCCTGCTCTACTGCTGGGCTCCAGACCATGAGGGGCTGGGAATCAGACCTCCACCCCTCTCCGGAAAGCTTCAGCAAGGCTTGGGAGCAGGCCCCACCCAGCTGGTCTGTGATGGGAGAAGGAGGTGTGTGACCCTTGGCTGAGAGACCAGGGCTCCTGTGCACTGTAACACAGCTGAGCTCCTGAGCGGGAAAGAACAGAGACACAGGACCAGCCTGCTTAGTGTCAAGCTACTGCAGGAAACCCCCTCCCCTGCTAACAGCTCCAGAGCCACAAGGCCCAGTTTGGGTTGCCAATTTTGGTTGGACGTATTCCTGGAGATTTCATCATAGGACATAACCTTTCATTAAAGATTAATCTTTAATCCCGGAGGGTTGGCAACCCGGGCTCCAAACACCACCAACAAAATAAATGGATTTCTTCAAGCACAGAACTTGGGGTAAGGGTGAATGAGGTCAGACAGTATAACGGGCTGGGACAGTGCTCAGCTGCCACCTAATCAACCTTTCATTGTCCTCATTCTCCAGGAACCTGTGGATGATGCGGGGGAAGGGGTGCCTCCCAGTGGGACAATCTCTCTTCACAACCCCTTGAGGTCTACACTGGAATATTCCATCAGGGCACTGAACCAACAAACTGCAGCAAAACCAAACACCACCATCCAGAAATACAAGGATGTTCCATGGGCCAAGAAAGCGAATCACCCCTTGGGGGAGGGGGGAGCCATTCCTCCATAGCTCAGGAGGGGTGACAAGCTAGTGGGGCACAAGGGTTGAATGAAGTCTCTGGGATCCCCTGTCCATCGTGCCCACTTGTCTTTTGGCACTTCGGCTCTGGTGGCAGCCAGGGAAATTCAGTCCAGCCAGTGTAGGGAGCGTGTCACACACACACACACACACACACACGGGAAGTTTCCTGTCAAGAGCCCATCTACCTGGCATCCCCAGCTATAGTCCTCTTCCCTTCCACTTCTAGCCTTCCCAATTCCTCCTCCCAGTCACTGATCCTGTCACTCGCGCTGTGGGTTAACAGCATTTCTGAAAAAAAGGGACACTCACAGCTGCCCAATACCTCTGCCCTCAGCCACCTTTAGTTATTAGCAGTTCACTCAGCTAATGTGACATTGACGCGCTAAGTTAACATCACCCAGACACATGAAATCCACTGTTCGCCTGAACGAGCCCACATCACCCCCACATCCCACCACCGGCTGGGGTAAAACCAGGCTTAGGGAAGGGGAACAATGCAGCCCAGAAGCATCAACTCCTCTGGGTTCCCCTACTGCAGAACGATCTGTATGTCCCCCATAGCCATACTTCTAAAGCTGACCTTGGCGGTGAAGAAAAAAAGCAATGCCCAAGGGCACTAAGAAACGCCCTCCTCCTATGCAAACAGGCCACTCTAACAAGTTGTCCTGAACCTTTGCATGCCCAGACAAGCCACCCATAGCAGGTGCTAGACCTCAGTCTGTGGTGCAGGCCAGGCCCTGTCCTCTTGCCAGCCTGCGTCACAGCCACCAGTTCCTGCCCAAGGGTCTCAGACTGACTGAGGGCGAAGGAGTAAGTGGCTGGTCTATTAATAGTCACAAAGCAGGCGTGATGTGGCAAATGGGGGTGACGGGGAAGGGTCAGGAGACCCCGGCGCTTACACAAACTACAAGCAGCGTCTGCAGAAGAGAGCCCTGATAAGCGAGGCCTGTAACGCGGCATTGCAAGCTGGTGAGCTCATCCAGTGCCGCCTTGACGGATGGCCCTGAATTTGGGGGGCATGAAGCTAGGATCCAGACTGGCACTGAGGGCTCCTTTGTTTTCCCCTCGGCTGAGCTGTCCCCTCCTGTCTCCCTTGTTAAATGCACACCGAAATACAAATTGAAGGGGGAAAAAAGCCAATCAAAGAGGCCTGTGATCCCAGCTGGGGGCATGTGAGTCGCTGAGCCAAGTCTGCCCCGGGGGAGCGGAGGAGGGGAAGGAATTAATTTCCGACCTCGTTAGGCTCCCAGCCCAGATAAGGTTAATGTATGGTGGCTGCAGGAAATGAGAGAGGAGATTGTCTGCGGCTTGGCTCTCAAGAGGCTTCCCACCCCCCACCCCTCCATTTTGCCAGCAGCTTTTGCTAGAGTTTGGGGTGCTAGGCAGGTAACCAACCTCCACTGATAGTGGGGAGTCCCATGGTCACCCCCACCTTCCCATTTACAGTGGGGTGGTGCATGGTAGCAGGGAAATGCCGAGGCAACGCCTTTCGCCAGGACCTTCCTACTCCTCCAGAGGGTACAGCCACGCCACGGGGGAGGGGGGAACAGGATAGGATATGGCACGCTGATAAAGGAGAGACGCATCAAGGGAAGTCCCAGTTAAGGCAGGAAAATCTGAGACATTAGGGGTGTCTTGCATCTCCCTTCCCAGCAATGCAGGATTGCTCCCTGCACTGTGTTCTCCAGTCTAAAATGGCTCAAGAGATGAGGCTTCTACCAAGTCCCCTGGCCAGGCCCCATGGTGAGCACTCAAACCTTTCCCTCCCCTGTTTCTGGAAGGCACCAGCACTGATCCACACAGCTCTATTAATGCTAAGGAAACCCAGGGCAGCCATTCGCTTCATCCCACACACCTGCAAACCCTGTTCCCTTTAAAGGGTTCGCTTCTGCTCTCAGTATAAATCCTAGGCAGGCCCCCACAATATTGCTGTGTGCCACTTGCTGTACAAGTCCTCTCCAGCCGGTAAGACTTGGAGCACTGGAGGGAGTAGAGGGAAGAAGAAAGGATGCCAGGTTAGCAGAAATGGACTTTGCATTAGCATAGTTCTGAGTCTCACCTCCCAGCACCGACGCCCAAGTGACTAGATGGTCACCGGAGGCAAATTACTCAATGGCAGGATGGAAACAGCTTCCAGACAAATACCACCAGTTAGCAGAGATCTACTTTTGTAAAACAGATTGTAATAGTTTGCCCTTCTCTAGCACCATCCATCATAGGAGCCGAAGCTCTGTACAGACATTAATTAATCCTTCTACAACCCTGTCAAAGTAGGCAAATATTTTTATACCGATTTTGTAGATGGGGCAACCGAGGCATAGAACAATCACATGAGTTGCTCCCGATTGCACAGCGGACCAGTGAGACTAGGAAAGGGAATCCAGGAATCTTTCTGATCGGTAGATCACGGTCAGAAGTGGTCTTACCTGTTTTGCCAGCAGGGCAGAAAACATTTTCACCTCTTCCCTCCCCAAACAGCAGAGCAATCAAAAGTGCTGGACAATCAAGAACAGAGAGGAAAAAAAAAAGCCAAGTGGCAAGCAGTTCAGTGCCCGCTGGAGGTTGGCGCCCCAGTCCTGACTGCACTCCCTCGTGGAGATTAAAGAAGTGACATAAGCAAATCCACCTTTGAGATTTCTCTTTGCCCAAGAAATTGAAGACTCAGGCCAGAGGCCCCCTGGGAACCAGAGCTCAGAGGAAGGGGCTGTGCAGGGCTTTCCAAATGGCCTGGTGTTTTGGGGGTTTAACGTTCCGAGTGGCTGGGCGTCTCGTGCTCTCCCTTGAAAGCATTTGTGTCAACAAACAATTCTGGCCTTGGGGGCTCAATCAGCCGCAGCCGTGAAACCACAGAACCCTGGAACAGAAACAACAACTGAGACATCAAAGGGCCTCCCTGCTCCCCAGAGGAGAAACTGAACTCCACATCAAAGCTGGCCAGAGGGTCTGAGCAGGTGAATGCAGCCAACAGGAGACCCCACACCCTCACCACAGAGCAGTAGTCTAGCTGATGAGGCATCTATAGGGGACTCCCCCCCTTATCTGGCTTTAAGGGATGGCTCTCACCTGTTTGTTTCTTCAGGGACTTCACTAACTTGCAACTGCTTGTGTTTAACCCCAGACATAGTTACCTGGAGCCCTGCTGGGCTGAGAGGCCCCTGGGAGCAGGTGGGTGTAGGATGGAATAGTGACAGAGGCCTTTCTACTGCAATGACAGCCTGGTCCCTCCCTTGGTACCCTGGGCCTTTCCCAAGAGGGAACTGGTTTCCAGCCACTGCTTTTGAGGTTTGGAAAAGGGAGGGAGGGATTTTTAGTTTGCAGGAGATAGGCGTTTGTGGAAGCAGCTGGTTTGGTGCTGGCTCTGACTACAGTAGTGGGGGAGTGGAGGTGACTCAGCTGAGCTGTTGTGGGAAGCCCAAGCCTGGAGTAGCAGAGGTCAGGACTGAAGTGCATTGGCAGAGGCAGTGAGGTGGGACGGCACTGCTCTGCCCATACCATGCCTGGCTCTGGCCAGTGCTATCAGCCCCTCGCTTTCTTGAATGCTAAAATTCCCCACCAGAAAACAGATGCGCTGGCCTCCCTGCTGGCTGTGCAGTCAGCCCAACCCCAGTGTGTGTGTCGGGGGGGGGGGGGGGGGAGGAATTCCATCCTCCTGTGCAGAAAGGAGATATTTGACCAGTCCCGCCATTGTGGTGTACCTCCTCTTCCGCTTTGTTTCTTCAGTATGGAGAGCTCTATCTTTGGAGCACTGCTATTTCCTCAGGGGGATTCCCACATTGCTGTGCCATAAAGGGATTGTTTGGTAGCAGTTAAAAGCTGCTGGCCCTCCTCTGTCCCACACGCTGGCACAGGAGCAAGATGTTGCTGCTAAGTGGACTCCCATCCAACCTGCAAAAAGCAGGGCACAGCAGAGCTTTTGCAGCAGTTTCCCAACCAGCAGAGCCTTGGGGAGGTTTGTTTCACGTGGAAAGGACAGTGGCTGGACTCGTAGCATTGATCCATACTCATGGGCTGGTGAAACTACTACATGATAAGGCCCAGCCACTTACAAGGACAGGTCCAGGCCAGTGGCGAGGAGTCTCCATGGGTTAATGCACTGGCCTTTCATCTTGGTTCTAATCCTGCCCAGAGGTCACAAGCAGGATACAGAGGCCCTCACCTGCTGCCATGTAGGACAGGTGGGCATGGTGCCCCCTCCCAAGCCTGATTGGCAAGGGAAGAGCTGAAATGAAAGTTGATGAGAAAGCATCTCTGGAACCCCCTGCATCTTCTCTGCGCTTGGACTCCCATCCCCAAGCCTGCAGCACCAGAATCACCGAGCTGCCGAGGCCCTGACGTCCTGTCCCTTCCTTCCTCTGGCTGGACATTACAAGCATTTCCTTCCGATCCCAGGTGAAGGCCAGGAGGGGGAGAGTGAGTGGGGGAAAATGATGACCATTGTTTGTAGCTAAAATAAAATACACACTTCCTGTTACTGTAGGCAGGGCCCCAAGACAATGCAGCTGCCAGTGGAGGGCTGTTTAGAGCAAACAAACCAGCAATAAACAGAAACATTTATAGTGCTACTGACCCTTGGAAAGCCATAAATAGGCAGGGAGCCCAGGGACAGCCATGGAAGGGGGTGAAGATTGGGGAAGACCAGGGGAAAGGGAATTAGCCTGCTACATTGCACTCACCCTGGCTGGAACTGCTCAGCTGCCTGGATAGAGTAATGCACAGAGAGCAGCTCTGATCATGCAAGATTTATTTGCTTATCATTTATTCAGTGAAATGTGGCCAGCTTCATCAGATAAATTATTCACAACAAATAATCCCATCGGCTCTGCACCACGGCTAGTGCTGAACAGACAGCCTGAGGGCCCATATGGGATTCCTCACACTAGAAGCAGGTTCTCCTAACTCCTAGGAGCCCACCTGTCACACCGTGCCTGGGTTCGGCTGTGCAGGCCACTTCAACTTTAGCTCACATCAAGCCCGGGAGCCTGGTTTACTACAGCCAGGAAGGTAGGTCAGGACACCAGGGTTCTTCCTTACTGGTTTGGGAAGTGCCCTTAGAACTTTAGTGTGCACCTGGACAGCTCCCCAGAGAAGAGTCATGTTTGGGACCATGCAGGCCCCTGCAACATGCTCTCAGCGGCACTTACCCAGTTCTGCTGCCTCCCTCCTAACCTGTCCACAAGCCAGCATTCAAGGTCTTGTTTATTCACTGTAAAAGGCTGCGGTTGCTAGAGCAATTTGGTCAGGGCCCCTGCTCGTTCCCCACGCCTCTTCCATTCACCAGCTGCTTTCTTTTCAGTGGGGAAGGAGGTGGAGTGGGTGGAAAGCACAGGCCCCAACAGGCAAGGAAGTTCCCTGGCGTAGGGAAGCTCGGCTCTCCCACCATTGTTCCTTTGTATTGGCTGTATTTTGTACTTCCAGAAGAATTGTTACGAAGCTGGGAAACCTGCAAATTTTGCTGCCCCTTAGGCCTCTCCCACTGCCTCAAGGGAGGTCCATTGGCGCATGCTGTAGTGGGGATGGGTGTCCTAGGAGGGCTAGGTGCACGCAGCTGGGGCAGCAAGAAACATGGCAGCAAAGAGGCTGAGAAACACAATGGGGAGAAGGAAGGACTTTCAGAATCCCCCACCTCACCCATTACCCCTGCAGTGTGCGTGGGAATGGCAGGGCTCCCTGTGGTGCCTGCTCCCCACGAGATAGCGCTCAGGCTGTTGGCCACCCCCCCCCCCCGACGCGGCTGTGTTTCAGTGGTGATGCGTGCATGCAGGTGATGAAGCACCTTGGGATTGACTCTTGTCTAAAGTGCTTTGGTCATTAACAAGCCCACTTAGGTCTTATAGAATGTTTCCAGAACTGAAGGCCTTGGGGATTCATGCAAACCTAGTACCCATACTCCAGCTCACCCACATTGTCTGGCTAGAGAACACCCCAACCGCCCCCCCCCCTTCTATTATTCAAGTGCTGAATACGCTGAGGACTGGGTTACTAGAGGCAGTTTGCCCTGGAAGAGCCTCTGCTAGGCTGAGGTGCTCCTTGCGTGGCCCCGACCCAGACACAGTTGTTGCATTCTAGCGCCCAATTGCTGAGCAGGAGCCAATGCTCAGCTCTCCTAAAAAACCATCTCCACTCATCCCCACCCATGTGTGGGTTGCAAGCCTTCTGACCTCAGACTGCCCCAGAAGGGAATTTACCCATCCCACACATGCAGCAATCCTCCCTGCAGCCTCCCCAAACAGGGGGGACTCTAGGATCATAGACTTGGCTTTGCCTTTCAAAACAGGTTAAAAATCTCCACCATAAGCCAACATCATGTGAGTCAAAAGAGGGATGAGTGTCCCCCTGTCCCATTGTGGTGATTAATAGCCTTACCGGATAACCCTAAACAAACTAGCCTTGAAGGATTAACATGAGATCCACTCAAAGGCAGGGGAAAGGGGGGCGGTGCGGTCTCAGTTCAATTACTAGCTGGCTTCTCTTTTTATACAGGATGAAGGAGCCTGCAGGTTTCAGAAAAGGTCCACTGGCTCCCTTGAACTATCCCAGTGCAGGGGGAGAAGACACAGGAGAGCCACAGATTAGATAGTGAAAAGGCTGCACGCACCAGCACTGACCTGCTGCTCCTTCTTCACCCTTGGCTCCACCATGGACCGTGACCCGCTGCTGAGAGCAGCTGGCAGCAATGGGGTCCCCTCTGGGCCAGGCTGAAATGCTAACGTAGATGGGCCCAGACCATTTTCAGTAGTGTTACAGCTGCCAATGTTGCTAGCTGCACTGGGTTCAAGAGGGTTTGGCTCCTGACCACACAGGCACCCATGCTGTTTTCAGCACTAGTTGAGGGGACCAGGAGTCCCCCTGTTGATAAAGGATTGCCTAGAATGGACCATTTTCCCTGGTATAAATAGGACTTTTGCTATGGAGCTCTTAACACCTTATCAGTGGCAATCCTCTCAATTACACAGGAAGATGCAGAGACCCTGGCCCTGATTCTCAGTTATGAACTTGTAGCAGGAGCAAGGAGTGGGGGGCAGGGCAGTGCAAGGCAAAAGTGCAGGTGGGCCCTGGGAAGCCCCCAGTAGCGGTCATTCAGTGTGTCCTACATGGCCTAAACCCTTCCTCCCCCTGCCCCATTTTCTACACCAGGGAACAGCGTTGGTTTAGAGCTCTTCTATCAGCTCAGCCCCTTCACTAGCCAGAGGCACACAGCACAAATGGTATTCTCAGGGAGTTCACTCTACCCCCTTTAAGAAGCCAGAGCAGCAAAAGGGGGCCTTAGTGTAACAGGACGGGGCCTGCTACCTCCAGTTCATAAAACCGAGTGCACGTGCCAACGGTCCAAGACACAAGGAAGGGGCTGGAGGAAGAAGGAACCCACAATTCTCCATTACAGTAAGGGATTCCAGCTCTGTTCAAGCTTATAAGGCATTCTGCTTTTAAGGTTGCCAACTGGCCCTTAGGAAGCAAAATACACATCTCTCGATCATGGGGTCTGACCCCTACCAAGCTAGAGAACAGACCCCAAGTGGAGAGAGCTGGAGTTACAAACCATAACTGATTTAGCACAAAAAGCCCTCCCACTTTTGGACTCTCCAAGAGCCAGAACACACTGGATTTAGGGTAAATCTACAGAGCAATTGGGAGATGTGATTGCAGCATGTATAGACATACCCGAGTTAGTTTACATCTGGCTACCTCTAACAATAGCAGTAAAGCCACAGCAGCACAGGCTAGCTACTTAAGTACATAAATCAGGGTCCCAGGCGGGCTTGTACTCAGACAGAAAGCCTGAGTCGACACCCACATTGCTGCGGCATCACTGCTATTTGAGTTAGCTGAGATATGTCTACATATGCTGCAGTCACATCTCTGACTGCAGCAGCTCCACTGGAGTCACTCCTGACTTATCCCAGCATGCATGAAAGGACAATCCGGCCCTGAGAGGTGTCTGCTGACCAGGGGTTTTACCAGCTGGCTCTCTAGCTCACACACAGTGGGGTTCACTACCTGGCATTTAAATACTGTTTGTGTATACAAATAGTGAGGGAATAAAAACCAAAAAACCCACCATTATGCTTCTTTCCTGTTCCCCATGGGTTAGAGAGCGACATTGGGAAAGCCCTGCAGCATGTGGGAGCGTCATGACACTGCTGCTGGGCAGTTTGGAAGCATTTGCACCCCTCTGCTCCCCACTTTGGCACTACTCAAAGCAAGGATTTGCAGGTTATGGCAAGAAGCATAAAGGTGCTTGTGTTATCCTTTAGCTAATCACTTATGTATCTTCATCATTAAATGGATGGAAGCAGCCTGTGCATGGACCTCAAATCCACATCTAGTGACAGTAGGGAAAAAACTCCATTTGACTTCAGAGTAACTCACTTAGACCAGGGTTGGATGAGGGCCAGCAAGTTCTCCCCCAGACTGAATTCTGTCAACTCTTTGCACCTCCAGAGGTAAATCTTCAGCTCTATGGCGGAGTTTCCGTTTACCATCCCTTGCCCCACACACGAGCCCCTTCAGTTCAGTAGTCAGACTAATCTCTCATTTGTAGCACGGTAGCGCCAATTAAGTCTGGAGTCATGCCAGGGATGCACTTGGCTGAAGGAGTGGCGTGTTGACTAGCTTTCAATATTCCAGCTACTAGGATCATTTTCAGACAAATGAAACTCCAGGCCTAGAGCATCTGGAGGGAGAAAAGTGCTGCTCTTCACAACAGCATAACCAAACAATGGCTCAAACCCAAGAGATTCAGAACTATACCCTGGCATTTCTAGTGCCTTTCTCTGAACTTGCTGGAAGAGGGACGTCTTCCACTAGGTCACGTTCTTGTGGTTGTCTGCTTCTTATAGAGTCAATAGAAATGGGAGTAAGGGGATGGGTTATGGTCATGGCTGACCTGTATTTGTTCAGTATACAGTTTGTACATGCAGCTAGTTTGCAGTTCCACATTCTATCTGGGGAGTTGCACAGTTTGTGCATGAATTACATGGCTTAAAGAAATGCAAAGAGCTGGTACTTACTGTCAGCTGTAGGGTTCAGAATTAACATTCTATCAAAGGTAAATGGGACACTTTGTGCTGCTCCAGACAGATGTTCTGAGCTAAGAAACCCCAGGGACTCACACTGGGAAGCTTCTTCACAAGCACAAGGCCTACATTTTTTAAAAAAGGAAAGCTAACATTTTGCAGAATCAGAATCCGCCAAGGAGGCTGGATAAATACCCAGATGGGAGTGGCCAGGAGTAGGACACCCCAACCTAGTCCAAAAAGCACTTGTAGCTTTTACCCACACTAAACTTCGGCCCTAGAAAAGCCAGACTGAAGGCTCCAGCATCTTATTTGGATGGGCAACATACCTTTCCTCATGCAAGTAGCCACACTGAAGTCAATGGAACAGATCACATGCCTAGAGTAACTGCATAAGCAAGGGTCTGCTCTTGCAGACCTTGATTGCAGTTTGGTTGTGGAGTCAGTTGCTGCTATATTTAGAAGTGAATTTGGAGCAAGACTAAATTTAAGACATTAGTGACTTGAGTCATTTTTCAACAAATGAAACTCCAGACTAGCAATTAGAGCAGAGGTCTGGGAATCAAAATTGCTAGATTCTACACTGACTTCTGCCATTGGCTCAGTGAGAGATCTTGGGTAAGTCACCCCCCGCCCCCAGCTCCGTGCCTCAGTTTCCCCATTGCTAAAAAAAAGCATAATACTTCATGTCTCAAGGATGTTGTGAAGCTTAATACTCTTAAAATGCTTGGAGGTGTGTAGATGAAAGATCCAGGAGAAGGGCTAATTATGTATTTTCTAGGGTTCTCAAATTAGGTTGTTTTCACTGGCATGAGCATCACACACGTGGACAGTAGGGATGCGTGCGCACACACACACTTTCTTTAAAGTAAGTTTTAATGGATGTTAACAAGAATAGTGAATAAAAATGTACGCAGTGGTGGGTGGTGTAGTCATGTTGGTCCCAGGATATTAAAGGGACAAGGTGGGTGAGATATCTTTTACTGGACCAACTTCTGTTGGTGAGAGAGACAAGCTTTCCAGTTTATACAGAGCTCGTTCTTCTTCAGGTCTGGGAAAGATACTCTGAGTGTCGCAGCTAAATACAAGGTGGAACAGATTGCTTAGCATAAGTAGTTAACACAGGTCAAGGGACCATTTAAGGTGAAGTGGCCCGTTGACACCCCTCCAGTCATGGGGTGGGGGGAGAAGAAGGAGGATGCAGCTGGGGGTCATTGTTAGTGGGTTACCGATTGTTGTAACAAGCCATAAACCCAATGTCTCTATTCAGTCCCCGATTTTTAGTGTCTAGCTAAATTATGAATTCAAGCTCCCAAACTCATCTGTTGAAGGTTTCTTTTGAGGAGGAGGTGAGACAGAAAGTGATCGCTTTGTGAAAAAGCGTTCACCCACAGGTGACAGGGTGTTTTTCTCTTTTATCATTTTCCTGGGTGAGCTCATTGAAGGAGATAAAAGTGCAGGGGTCGGCAACCTTTCAGAAGTGGTGTGCTGAGTCTTCATTTATTCACTCGGATTTAAGGTTTCGCGTGCCAGTAATACATTTTAACGTTTTTAGAAGGTCTCTTTCTATAATATATTACTTTACATACAATAGTTTAGTTAATAAGGTTTTTAAAATGTTTAAGAAGCTTCATTTAAAATTAAATTAAAATGCAGAGCCCCCTGGACTGGTGGCCAGGACCTGGGCGTGAGTGCCACTGAAAATCAGCTCACGTGCCGCCTTTGGCACGCGTGCCATAGGTTGCCTACGCCTGGTCCAGTGATTGTCTGGTTTTCTCCAGATTGAAGGGGTGAAGTAGCCTGTTAAACACCTTTAACACAATCCCTTGAAATAGATGTTAACTACTCAGGCTAAACTCTTTTCCACCCTGTATTTAGTCCACCCTGTATCGGTCTACACTATGGACCTTACAGTGGCACTGCTGTACTGATGCAGCTGCACCGGTGTAAGATCTCCTGTGTAGCCACTCTATGCCAGTGGGAGAGAGAGCTCGCCTGTTGACATAATTAAACCACCCCCCAATGAGCAGCAGTAGCTATGTCAGCGGGAAAGCGTCTCCCATTGACACAGCGCTGTCCACACCGGCACTTTTGTTGGTGTAATTTATGTCGTTCAGAGGGGTGTTTTTCACACACAAATTATACTGACAAAAATGCTAGTGTAGACACAGCCTCACCCACCTTGTCTCTCTAACAGAAATACAAGAATACAGCTGCCTTCACATTGATTCATAGAAGTGGAAAAGCCCCATTAGGTTACCTAATCCATCCCCTGCCATTGGAGGATTGTTCTCGTCGGTATATTCTCCAATGCGTACTAGAGAATAGCTGCACAAATCCAAAACATGAGCTATCCAGATAATTATTAAACAGATCATTTAAACTCACACAAAACATCCCCAGTAATTGAATTGGATATAAAAAATAAATTAAACATACACAGCTAGATACACAAGGGTTTGATGGTTGCTTTAGTGCTATACTTTGTATTATAGACCTTGAAGTCTGAGGATGGGGAGGTGCCAGAGAAAGAGGCGAATATTAGCAGACTCTCTGAAAGGTTTTTGTGGTTTGTTACAGTTAAAGCCAGGAGAAAAAGCAGACTGAACTCTCCTGAAATGGACAAGTTGCAGCTGGCGGTCCTCTGGTCAGAAGGGGGCTATTGCTTTGGATTTTCTTTGGCTTAGTAAAACAAAACAAAGAAAATAAAGGCACCACGACTACTGCGTATATTCACAAACAGCGATGCCATGCCTGAGTGCCCCCTGTGCATCGTAGAACAGGTCTGCTCACCTGCTGTGGGAGATCCCTGCAGCTCAAAGCTATAGTGTGGCAAGTGGCTCCATCAGTGTTGAACTGGCCAACTTTGATCAGTTCCTATACCAGCCTTTGCCCCCCTTACTTCATCTGCCACACACACACACAGTTTCCCAACCTGGTTACAAACATGGTTCCAATCTGTGGTGTAGACTGGATTGTAACCATGGCCCATAGCTTTATAGGTAAGGATTACAGGTTTGGGTCACTTGATTAGAGACCAAATTATAATCTCATTATCACGGAGTGTGGGGGAGTTAGGGCTCTGCTCCCCCCCACTTTCTGCGATTTACCATGACTCTTAGCCAGCCAGTAAAACAGAAGGTTTATTAGACGACCGGAACACAGTCCAAAACAGAGCTTGTAGGTACAGACAACAGGACCCCCCTCAGTCAGGTCCGTCTTGGGGGGCAGGGAGCTTAGACCCGCAGCTCTGGGTCACTCCCTCCGTTTCCCCAGCCAGCTCCAAACTGAAACTCTCCAGCCCCTCCTCTTGCCTTTGTCTCTTTCCCGGGCCAGGAGGTTACCTGATCTTTGTTCTCTAACACCTTCAGCTGGCACCTTTGCAGAGGAGGGGCCCAGGCCATCAGTTGCCAGGAGACAGGGCATCAGCCATTCTCTGTGCAGACAGCATCAAACTGGCCCTCTAGGGCTCTGCAACAACCACACACACCCTTATCCCACCACCTAGATACTTAAGAGCCGCACAGTGGAAACTGAGGCACTCACACAGTATTCAGAAAAAACATTAAGAACATTCCCACTTTGTCACACTCATGTACAGTGTAAATCTGGAGTAGCCCCATTGAAGTCAATGGAGTCACACCAGTGTAAATCTGGTGCAAGAGATCAGAATCTGGGTGTATACACCTCTACCCCCATATAACGCACCCGATAAAACACGGGTTTGCATATAGTGCGGTAACCCCGGGGCTCCGGTGGCGCTTTAAAGGGCCCGGGCTCCCCGCAGCGGCCGGAGCCCGGGGCTCTTTAAATCACCACTGGAGCCCTGCTGCTGCTACCTCGATATAACGGGGTTTCACCTATAACGCGGTAGGGATTTTTGGCTCCCGAGGACCCCGTTATATCGGGGTAGAGGTGTATTTACAACCACTCACTTGAGAGCACTTCATGATGTCTTAAACAATGAATGAAGAGAGAGGGCCGAAATGCCCTTTTAAAGGAATAGCCAGCCAGGGTGCAGACCTGCTGAGTAATGTATAAAAACAAACTTAAGACCAAAGGAGCGAGTGTTCGGATTACTCAGACCCCAGAGTAAACCCTCTTTTTAAAGCCAAGTTCTGGCATCGGTCTCTTCAAAACAAACCCTGTGGAGTGCAGAAAGCAGCGTTTGCCTGGCCTCAGTGCATGGCCCTCCCCTTAGATAGGAGACAAGGAGATAAGGGCCCAGGAGACCAGAGAGACTGGAGCAGGGAGCTGCTCAGTGGCACAGTTCTGGAGGGCAAGCCAATGCAGAGAGCCAGACCCCCTGTCAGGAGGGAAATGCCCCCCCTTTGTAGTCCCTTTCAAGACCCCAATTAAAGCTGCCCCAAGGGACATGCATTTCCTGCACTGGGGTTTTCTTTCCTGGATTGGTGTTGATTTTGGGAAATGAAAGGATGCAAATAGCTCATGAATAAAACCCACAGACGAGGAGGCTTCAAAGAGCCTCCGGGAAGCTGCAGCCGAACAGACAAGGACAGAGGTTTCCATCGCCTCCTCTGGGAGGCAGAGGACAAACACGCAAACAAGAAGGGCCCCGTGGTAGGGTAACAGCCCCTGGACGAGAATATGAGATCGGA